>NC_087157.1:12077500-12082500 GCF_035594125.1 Scylla paramamosain | reverse complement strand
CCCAACCATTATACCAACTGCACCATACTCTATGCACCGCTAATTACTCTCATTAAATGGTTCATCTACATAATGGTTATCGCTCCTAACCACCACACGACACCCTCCACTCTCTAATCTCCCTTGCTTCCTCTGATTTACAAAGTGAGAGTGAGAGCGAGAGAGAGCGAGAGCGAGAGCGAGAGAGAGAGAGAGAGAGAGAGAGAGAGAGAGAGAGAGAGAGAGAGAGAGAGAGAGAGAGAGAGAGAGAGAGAAGGATGCCAGAGTAAAGGGAATAAGGGAGTGAGGTAGACAAAATCAATATAAGTGAATAAAATTAAAACAATGAACAAAATGAAAATCAGTAGGAAGATATCTATTTATACACCATCCCCTCACCTTCCCCTCGCCATTCTCCACTCCTCCCTATCCCCATTCCTCTTCCTTTCTCCCCTCCCAACCAGTCCTCCCCCTCCATAAACCTACCTACCACTCCCTTCAACTGGTACATCACCCCAACATCGCTCCCTTACACAACCATTAAAACCCTCACTAGCACCTCATCTTCCCCTCACCACACACACACACACACACACACACACACACACGAGACCATTAAAATATAAAAATAAAAAATCATACTATCTTACCAGAGAGAGAGAGAGAGAGAGAGAATCTGATTTCCTCTCAGTGACGGAGGCCGGGCGATCGCAGATAGAATCGAGCCCCGCCATGATGTAGGGGACGGTAATGACGGGGTCGCGGACGATGGTAATGGGAGGGTTAAAAGGAGGAAGGTTACTATGCGATGCTAATATGGGGTGCTGGGTCCCTGCCACCTGAAGGATGCCGGGGGTGGCGGGAGGAGGAGGGGGAGGAGGCGGGGGATGGTGGTAGGTGGTGGTGGACGAGTGGTAGTACTAGTAGTGGTAGTGGTAGTGGTGGACTTGACTCACAGTGGGAGATATGAATGTTGGTTATACACGAAATATATGTTTAGAATATTAAGTAACGCCACCCAAAAAAAAAATATATATAACACTTCTAGCTAGTATCTATGAAAGAAAAGGTAAACACGTCCATGCAATGTTTAGTTAGATTAGAGAAATTAATTATAAATACACAAAAAAAAATTGCGTTTTGTTCCTGCTACTCTCAATATAAAAAAAATAAAATAAAATAAAATAACCGTGAAAGTAAGAATAAAAATAAAGTCGAAATGAAGATAAGATAAAGCTAAAATCAAATCTATCAACAGTTCCATTACTACTGACACTAAAAAAAAAAAAAAAAAAAGAAAGAATAAAATGAAGTAAAAATTTCCATGGAAAACTGTGTCAAAATAAAGATTGGATAGAGATACATATAAAAAAAAACACTAGACAAAAATTACACAAAAAAAAAGAAAGAAAGAAAGAAAAGAAAAGAAAAGAACTTACAGGCAAGGTAATCTTACAAATGGACGTACACGAAATAATATAGCTGAATAACATCCCTTCATAAAGTTAAAAGGAAAAAACACAATATTCACGCAAAATAAAGTTAAAACAAAGAACAAAATAACAACAGCAAGAAAAAAATAACATAAATAAATAAGAAAAATAAATAAATAAACACAAGTAAAAATGTACACGAAAAAATAAAGTCAGAATAAAAACAAACTCCAGGTATATAAAGACATCTCATTCCAAAAATTACCAACCAAAAAAAAAAAGAAGGAAAAAAACACAGAGCAAAGAAACTAAACAAATAAATAAACTAAAGCCACTCACAAAAACACGGAAATTTAACCTAATAACAAAAGGAACAGCAGAAAAAAGAGAACAGTCATAAAAACAAGAACATAATCTCAACTTTACGACAGCTGGAGAAAAAAGAAGAAAGAAAAAAATCCATAAAAACACTTACACAAACCAGTCACCTTAACCTTCCTTATTACCAAACAGACACAGAAAAAAAAAAAAAAAGAAAACGGAAAGAAAAAACAAAATAAAACACCAACAAACCACAAGAAGAAACGAGTCAGTCATCCTAGCATTATTACCCTTAAGGAGGCATTAGTCGTATAAGGAAGAAGGCAAAATGATAAAACGACCGAACGCAGCACGAGCGTTGCCTTATATGAGGAGGGGAGGGAGGGAGGTAGGGAGGTAGGTAGGGAGGTGCAGATCAGACGGTGCTTGCATGATGGAGATGGACAGGGGATGGTGGGGGGAGGGGAAGTGAAGGTTAAGGATAGAAAGTTTGACAGCATAACTTGAACTGAAGGAGGAGGAGGAGGAAGAGGAAGATAAGGCATGCACTGATTAAGTTCACGCGTTATGGAGATGAATGATGCACGAGATAAGGAGGAGGTGGAGGAAAATAAGGAGAAAAAACATAGGGGAAGCACTGAAGAATACAAAAGAAGAACAAGCATCAGATCTATTGGTCCTCACGGGGCTGTCTGCCTTTGGGGACTACGAGTATACAGCACGTGTGGCATGGAAATATGTACCAAGATAATGTATGTACTGGTGTATAGCAGAATATAGGGTGTGATGCCGTGGTGTGGTGTGACTAACTGTGGTGTGACGCAGTGTGGTGGTCTGTGGTGAAGTGTGCTGTGGCAGGCTGCCCTGTGGTGTGGTGTGGTGTGGTGTTTTGCGGTGGGTTGTGGTAGTGGTGAGTGGTGTGGTAGTGGTGGTTGTGGTGAGTAGTGTGCTGTGGTAGACTGTGATGTGTTGCTGTGTTTTGTGGTGCGCTGTTGTGTTATATAGTGTGGCTAACTGGTGTAGTGTAGTGTAATGCAGTGTTTTGTAAGAGAGCCAAGAAACCTCCCAAACAAAACTGACCACTTTTTATCATCATTCTTTGTAGTAATCTCATAAGGAGTGTCATTATGAATTAGCTTTCTTTCTTTTTTTTTCTTATTTTCATTCATTTTCTATGCTACGGGCCGGACACCAAGTATGTAAAAAAAAAATCTAAGAACTAAAAATGTCAGCTTTTCTTATTTTCCTGTTATATTTTATCTAAACCTTAAAAAAAAAAATGCGAATCTGTCTGCTTTTCTTTCTTTCCTGTTTCATTTTTTGTAACCTCCGACTTGAAAAAAATCGCCCTGTCTGTTTTTCCTTTTAATTGCACTCTAAGACACCAACAGCCCCCCCCCCACAACAAAAAAAATAAAACAGTTAGTCTCCTCGTCTACAAGCTCCATCATTTGAATTAGTCTTTCAAGCTTCCCATTTTCTTCCCGCTGGTCACTCCAGCTGCTCCTGCATGCACAACAAGGAGACATTATACGGGACTCTATCACCTCTATTTATCTTCCACCTTCAGCCTCACTCCGTATTTGCAGCACAGGGGAAAAAGTCAAGGTTTGTTCCTCCAGTGTGCATCTGTCAAGAGCGATCGAGGGCATTAAGGGCGAGGCGAAGATAAGACCAATGTCAAGTATACATGCATTCATATATACAGTTAACAGTTTCAATATATATATATATATATATATATATATATATATATATATATATATATATATATATATATATATATATATATATATATATATATATATATATATATATATATATATATATATATATATATATATATATATATATATATATATATATATATATATATATATATATATATATATATATATATTTCTAACGTTACGTCACAAAGGAGGGAAAACAGCATAACATATTATCTGCCCTTTCTCTACCCTTATCTTCATAATTTTGATAATCCTTTTGATTGTTCTTTGGGGACTGGCACCTTTCATGAGTCTTTTTTTTTCAGCCTTATTGTTACCTTAAGCCAGACCACCTCTTACATAAATTTTTTTTTTTTTTAATCCCTTTTCTTTACTATAAATATTTCTTGAGATTTTCTGCACCCTTTCACTGGTAATTTGTCCACAAACCTTACCGTCTAGGTGTATAAGACTTAACAGACATAATGCTGAAGCATTTCAGTCTCTATACAGTTCCCTTCACTCTTTTCCTTCACCCCAAACCAATCTTTCCTTTATTTTAATGGGAGCAATGGTAATAGCGTTTCCCCCTCCACCTCCCATTTTTTGCCTCCTTTGTGTCTCCTTTACGAGTAGAATGAATAAATAAATAAACATGTAAATAAATACCCACAAGGAAAGCTTACACACATGATAATACAATAAAAACAAAACTGACAGGAAACGTCTTGAATCTCCCACTCAAAACCAAATGATCCACAAAGCCACAACCAGAGATAAGAGGAACGACAACCACACACCCGCCTAGACCCTCACCTGTGCAAGACAAACAATAAACAAAACCAACACGCGAACCAACAACAGGGGATCGAACTTGTTATTAAGAAAACCACAAACACTCTACGAAGCATGGCCCCTGTGCCCTCACTCACCGACCACAAGCCACACAAGCCACACAAGCCACGTGCCTGGCCTCCCCTCGCCAAAACAAGCCAGTAATGAGTGCTTACTGAGAACTCGATTGTTTTCTCCTCCTCTGCCTTTATCTTAAGGGTTGAGGGTGACACACGCTAGACACGACCAAGGCAGTATGTATTTCTTTCTCTCTTCGTGTCACTTAATGTTGTTGAAAAGAGGAGTTTCAAACCAGTTGTTGTCCTGAATGTGATTTTCTTTCGTATTTTTTTTTTTTTTATAGGAGACAAAATAGACGTATCTCAATTAAGATGGTATGGACATTTATAGAGAATGGGAAAGGAAAAAGTTACAAGAGGATGCTGGGAATGGATGGCAGGGGGAAGAAGACCAAGAGGAAGATCGAGGAGGAGATGGAAAGAAACAACTAAAGAAGCCCTCAGCAGGCATGGTCTACCAAACATAGAGACTGAGAGAGGAGGGAGTCTTCCAAGATACAGATGGAGGAACATACTGGTACTACCACTGACAGGCGTAACCTACTCTGGGAGCTGAAGAAAGTAAGTCATTAAGTACGTCAGCAAGTAAGTAAGGAGAGACAGTATTCGGGCACTTTTTTCACAATTCACCTTTTCCTTTG
>NC_087157.1:12050000-12072500 GCF_035594125.1 Scylla paramamosain | reverse complement strand
GAGAGAGAGAGAGAGAGAATGAGAGAGAGGCCAAAAGAGGAACAGGCCAAATAGGTGGTCAGTTTCCACACACACACGAAATGACCAAAGTTACCTCTTCACTTTCCCTCTGGACTACACACGCTATGGAGGAGGAGGAGGAGGAGGAGGAGGAGGAGGAGGAGTACCATGACGTCACACCTTCCTCTCATATTAACGTCTAAATCAAGCAAAGAAAACGATAAAAGCGTGTCATTTCAAGGGGTGAGGTTACAATCTTCCTGAGGCATCTGCAATACAGTGTTATGTAATGATACCCACGCTCTCACTCACACTCTCTCTCTCTCTCTCTCTCTCTCTCTCTCTCTCTCTCTCTCTCTCTCTCTCTCTCTCTCTCTCTCTCTCTCTCTCTCTCTCTCTCTCTCTTTCAATGGTCACACTTCACTAACCATATGAAGATCACTTTTTAATCTTCGCTGAGCCCAAAAAAATAAATGGGTACATTGCAAAAGTCAAATCAATTTAACTTATAGCAACAAACCTGATTGGAGAGAGAGAGAGAGAGAGAGAGAGAGAGAGAGAGAGAGAGAGAGAGAGAGAGAGAGAGAGAGAGAGAGAGAGAGAGAGAGAGAACCACTAAAAAAATACAAGACTAATAACTGACTGAAAGAATGCATTAAGATTCTACCCAAGGACTTATTTTTAAGAGGATGAGGAAAAGGAGCGTCACGGGCCAGCAGTCGTGTGAATCTCAGGAGACAATTATTAGGCGCCGCAAATCATCTATTTTACCAGCAGTGTCCGAGGGCATTCAGAAAGAAGCCACCTCGAACTCGACCAAGCGATGAGGCGATGCGGCAAACCAGTTCAAAAATAAAATATAAAAAAAAAGAGAGAAACATACGAAAACTAAAAAAATCTCTTGACCATCATCATCATCATCATCATCATCATCATCATCATCATCATCACCTTTTGTCAGCAGAAAATCAGAGCAGCAGCGTCCTTGATTTTTTTTTTTTTATTTGTGGGGCTTTCCTGATAACTAGTGGGTTCTCTCTCTCTCTCTCTCTCTCTCTCTCTCTCTCTCTCTCTCTCTCTCTCTCTCTCTCTCTCTCTCTCTCTCTCTCTCATTTATTCTTTTATTCCTCTCTTCTTTCCTTCATTCCTGTATTCCTTTATTCTTTCCTTCTTTCATTCCTCCCTTTCTTCCTTTATTCCTTTCTCATTATCCTTATGGAAAATTTCTCCCCCACCCACCCTCTCTCTCCCTTTCCCTCTTTCCCTCTCTCTCACTCCCTCCCTCCCTCTCCCTATCCATCTCTCCCTCTCTCTTCCTCTCCATCTCCATCCCTCCCTCACTCTTTCCCTAACGATCCCCGCTAATACTCGGGCAGGTGACAACAGCAGCATCAGTACCAGGATCAGCAGGCAGTGAGGCAAGGAGCGGGTGAGGGGATCGGCAGCGTCACCGCCAGCGCCGAGGGAACAGAAGCCCGGCCCGCGGGACGCCCCACTCCCTTATTACCACTCGCAATATTTTATCTGCGGGATTGCAATCGGGGATGAAACATGGGACCGTCAAGTCGTTCCGGCAGCCCCCGCGGGAGAGAGAGAGAGAGAGAGAGAGAGAGAGAGAGAGAGAGAGAGAGAGAGAGAGAGAGAGAGAGAGAGAGAGAGAGAGAGAGAGAGAGAGAGAGAGAGAGAGAGAGAGAGAGAGACATACGTAACACACCTACATAACTTACGCGAGCACACACACACACACACACACACACACATAAAAGGGAGAAGAAAGGCTACATGCTATCAGACATTTTCGGACACAGACATCGGAGTCCACACACAAAAGCGCAGGCTCCTTATCTGGACATATCAGACACAAAGCTCGGCGGAGAGAAACGCCCAGTTTTTCCCTCTTATTTTTACCCGCGCCAACACAAGGGATGAGTGACTGCAAGAAGAGAATGATGATAAAAGATGCCGCCGACACAACCACCACAACCACAGCCACAGCTTCCTCCTACAACAATGTGTGTGTGTGTGTGTGTGTGTGTGTGTGTGTGTGTGTGTGTGTGTGTGTGTGTGTGTGTGTGTGTGTGTGTGTGTGTGTGTGTGTGTGTGTTACGTACAGTGTCTATGAAAAAAGAGGACGCGCAGTCAGCAAACAGAAGATAAAGTTAACAAGAACTGAACATACTGAGAGAGAAAAGAGGGAAGGAGAAGAACGAAAAGGAATGTGTGTGTGTGTGTGTGTGTGTGTGTGTGTGTGTGTGTGTGTGTGTGTGTGTGTGTGTGTGTGTGTGTGTGTGTGTGTGTGTGTGTGTGTGTTACATTACCTATGAGCAAAAAAACACACATAGACAGAAACAGTAAATAAAACTAACGAGAGCTCAACATATTAAGAAATGTATAGGAAAGAAGAATGAGACAAAGGAGAAAAGGAGGCGTACCGAAAGGAAAGAATAGAAGAGGAGGAGGAGGAGGAGGAGGAGGAGGAGGAGGAGGAGGAGGAGGAGGAGGAGGAGGAAGCGAAGGACGTGAGGACACAGACGATTGGAGGTCCTTTTATGGCGGCGCCTGGAGGCAAACACAGTGTCACAAGCATAATAATATGTGATACGATAAATGAGGGAGTTCCAGCCATCGCGCGGAGGTTGATGGAGCACCTGGCCAGCGTCCGGCCGCCTCGCCTCACCTGCTCACACCTCCAAGCATCCTCGCAGACTGTGACCTTAATCTCAACCTTAACCCAGAGTACGAAACAAAAACATCGACAACAAAAAGAAAGAAAGATAATAAAAGAAAGACAGCAATAACAGTAGTAGGAGGGGTATACCATAAACAGCAGATCAGCAACAACAACAACAACAACAACAACAACAACAACAACAACAGCAACAAGAGCAACAGCAACAACAACGACATCAGTAATAAAAACAACAAAACACATACATTTATCCTTCAATTTTGAATAGTCCCTTTTTGTTTTTTTGTTTTTTTGTTTTTTTTTTGTTTTTTTCATTTAGGGATTAGCATCTCAGCTCACCTTTTTGTTGTCCTCTTACATAAAAAAAAATAACAATACAACAACACAACATAGACAGAAGTAACAAGTAGGAAGAGTAGCCATCACGAGGAAAGCAACAACAACAACAACAACAACAACAACAACAACATCAGTAACAGCAGGAGGGCAGCAGCTGAGCGCGGCAAGAAGACAGGAGCAGCAGCATGACAGCGTCGAAATCTGCGGAAAACTAGGATCTTGTCGCCATAAAACAAGAATATAATCTAACAGAAGGAGGAAAAGTGGCGGAAAAACAACGAGGAGGAGGAGGAGGAGGAGGAGGAGGAGGAAGAGGAAGAGGAAGAGGAAGAGGAAGAGGAGGAGGAGGAGGAGGAGGAGGAGGAGGAGGAGGAGGAGGAGGAGGAGGAGGAGGAGGAGGAGGAGGAGGAGGAGGAGGAGGCGTGGTAAACTAGAAAAGACAAGAAGAAAGAAGATAGAGAGACATCAAGTAAAGAGAAGAAAAGAAAAAAATATGGAGAAAATTACCAGAAGACCAGAGAGAGAGAGAGAGAGAGAGAGAGAGAGAGAGAGAGAGAGAGAGAGAGAGAGAGAGAGAGAGAGAGAGAGAGAGAGAGAGAGAGAGAGCACCGCCACCACATCGGACAGAGAAGCATCGCAGCACGCCTCACTAACAACCACAAGGTTAATCCCGCCCATGTCGCGCCACCGTAGTCTCTTTAAGCGGCTCGTCCCTTTAATGGTCCTAATGGTTGCACGCCGCGATGCTCAGACTGCCAAGACGAATCCCTAAACCCTGCCAGCATTAAGTCAAGGAGCAGAAGTGAACAATACATTCCTGTCGCATACTGTCCTATTAAACCCTAATGAACTGAACCCGGAAAAGTCAGACAGGACAACAGATTGCAGAAGCCAGGGTTTGTTTGCCAGGAATCAGCCGCGCACGCAGGGGGTCCCCGAGGGTGGGCTGGACACCTCTCGCAGTTTTACGCATCCCTTGCCATTTTCTCCTGCCTCCCAGACCTCGGCATTCCAGTCGCGTGGTAAATCATGAATTAACTCGTAATTTAGACCCCAAGAGAAGTATAACGAGACAAGCCTGCAGAGCGCCAGACTGCGACTTTAAAACTCAAGATGCGTATAACATGATACACCTTAAAAACAAACGCTAATGTCCACCCCGAGATGCCTAATGTATATTACTCTTGCGTATAACAAGGCGAGCCATTAGGGAGCGCGGTCATTTAGCTCAGCACGTATGTAAGAGGGGGAGCCGTAAAAGAACACGCCGTGGTGCACCTTCCCCGCGAGTGACGAGGCGCGCCACTGATGAAAGCTCACCGGGCCATCGTGCACCTCGCCGCTAATCACCGCGGCACCCAGGTGGGGCTCAGGTGTGGCAGAGACTCGCCAAACTGCACAGCCTGGGAGAGAGAGAGAGAGGGAGAGGTGTGGGAATAACAAGAAGTGTGGGTTGAGGAGGATGAGCAGGTCATACACACACACACACACACACACACACACACACACACACACACACACACACACACACACACACACACACACACACACACACACACATACAAGGAAGAGGGTAGGATGACAGTGGATGCTCGCTGGCAACATAAAAGACTCAGCAGTTCACTCACTCGCTGTCTGGCCAACAAACCCGACTAACGTAAAGAAAAACACCCGCCACGTCTCATCCCTTACAGCCCAACGCGTCACCTTCTGTTCCTGTCACTGTCTACTACTACTACTACTACTACTACTACTACTACTACTACTACTACTACTACTACTACTACTATTGCTGCTGCTGCTGCTACTACTATTTTTCATTGCCCTGTCCTATTTCTTCTTGTTGATGAGGAGTAATAAAATTAAATGATAACTTTGAAGATCTAAATGCTGTTTGTTATCCTTCGTAAACCTTTTGGTACACTACTACTACTACTACTACTACTACTACTACTACTACTACTACTACTACTACTACTACTACAACAACAACAACAACAACAACAATAACAACAACTACTACTACTATTACTACTACTACTACTACTACTACTACTACTACTACTACTACTACCACCGCCACCACTGCCAGCACCACTGCAACCAAGTACAGCACAAACCCATTCAGCTTAATAACACAGTACACCCTCATACACACATCCACTGTTACCTGCACCAGCTTGACTCTGCACAGGCCCGTAAAAATATAACATCATTACCCCCACCTGGGCAGGCAGCCGCGCGTTACCTGCCGCCGCGCCGGTAATGGCCTGATTGACTCTTAGAGGGGGAGGCGCAGTATCGTGGCAGGGCATCGTGAAGTGTGTGGGGTAATAAGCGAGCGGGTGTTATAATGCGTCAGACGAGCCTCGCTGCCTCCCTCATAACCCCGCACCTCCCCGACCGCATGATTATCTGATAAACTCGCATCAGATTATGGCTATTCGGAGCCGCCCCGCCCCATCCTGCCCTGCCCTGCCCTGCCCTGCCTTGCCCTGCCCCGGCCCGGTCTCCCTTCCCCTCCTCCTCCTGTTCCTTCTCTTGTTAACTTCATACGCGGCTCAGTCAACCTCGAAGGTCAGACTGGGTTATCTACGACCTTTTCTCTCTCTTTTTTTTTTTATGTGGGGGGATAATTAATAATCCACTTATTCCTCAAGGTGGATATTTTGGTTGGGGGTGGGTACCTCTCTCTCTCTCTCTCTCTCTCTCTCTCTCTCTCTCTCTCTCTCTCTCTCTCTCTCTCTCTCTCTCTCTCTCTCTCTCTCTCTCTCTCCAGCAGGAATTTCACTTTTTCTTTAACATTTTGTGGTACGGAAAAACTAGCACGGATCTCAGCCTCCCTCGTCTTTTCCCTTTCTTCCTGCCTCAGCCACAGTCTTCTCTCTATCCCTCACTCACTCACTCATGATGGGGGAGAAGCAAACATACGCTGATTAAGAGACGAAAAGTCCTCTATCTTTCTCTGCCTACCACAGGACACAGACACAGCAAGAAGGAAGCCTCTAAAAACTCACTCACTCACTAACTCACTCACTCACTCACTCACTCACCTCACCTTTCCAAAACACCGGCAAAATCTGTGAATCACGGCACGGTAAAGCAGGCACCTCTAGAAACCTACTCACTCACTCACTCACTCACTCACTCACTCATCTCATCTCATCTCATCTCACCTTCCCTTCCCTTAACACCTGCAAAATCTGTGATCCACCCTCCACTCCTCCTCCCCCCTACCCAAACAACCCCCCACTGACGAGCATCAGGCAGCAGGACACATTACAAAGACGAGAATGACGGCGCAGGAACCACCACCACCACCACCTCCACCGTCGCCCCCTGGAGGAACTGACCAAGTCTGAAGATTAGTAAAATTACCGGGCCGGCACGTGGAGGGGGAACGGATGGCCGGGAGCGCTCGAGCCGAACCCTCCTCTTCCTCCTCCTCCTGTACCACCTCCTCCTCCTCCTCCTCCTCCTCCGTAAAGGTTCGCTCGCCAGGTCTTTTTGTGGGTAGCCGACTGTGCAGTGATTCGCGGGAGTGAGTGATACGCTGGTAAGAAGCTTTATTGTACATTTTTGTCCGTGTTTTTTTACAGTGCTATTCCTGGCCCTCCTAGTCCCTCCGCAGCTCACCACTGATTTCATATGCTGTCTCACACGGCGGGAGGGAGTCAACGCTATGCTCTCTCTCTCTCTCTCTCTCTCTCTCTCTCTCTCTCTCTCTCTCTCTCTCTCTCTCTCTCTCTCTCTCTCTTGCAAAGTAAGGACGAAAGGCCGGGGAAGGGTGTTCAGTAAAGAAGAGGAAGAGGAGTAAGGAGTGTGGGTGACAGGGAGGAAAAGATACAGAAAGGTAGGAAGGAAGGAAGGAAGGAAGCGAATGTGAGATGGAAAGTAAGGAGAGTGTGAGTGACAGAGAGGGAAGCAGGAAGGAAGGAAGCGTGTGTGTAGATGTGAAAAAGTTTTGACGGAAGAAAGAAAAATGGAAAATGTCAGGAAAAAACGTAAGGATAAAGAAGTAACTGTAAAAGAAGGAAAAAGGAAAAGGAAAAACAGGTTGAACACAGAAGATAGGAAAAAAAATACCAGGAGAAAGGAATTAAAGATGTACAAAAATAATAACATCAAAAAATATGATAAAAATCGATAGATAACAGAGAATACGGATAAACTTGCAAGAAAAGAAGAAGAGAGAAAAATAATGCACAAAGGCAATGCAAGAAAAACATACAAAGAAAACATGACACGAAAGGATAAACTTTATAGCGAAGGTTAAGCTAAAAAAAAAAAATAAACAAAAGTAATACGAGGACTGAAAAAGAAAAAAAGTGCATATGGTAATGAGGAAATCAGAGACAACAGGTGACGATGACAAAGGTAAACGTGGGAACCTGTGTACTTAGGTAGTGAGTTATTACTGCTGAATATTTTACAACCAAAGGTGACTCTTGACTTCCACCACTCCACCTCACTCCACCACCTACACACCTCCTCCACACCCCCCTTCAACCCTCACCACCACTCATTGCCGCCCACTCCTCATGCCACCCACATCACCACTAACATTACCACTACCTCCACTCCACTACCGCATACCTTGACTCTCCGCAGCTTCTTCCATCATTCTTCCACCTCCACCCCAACACCACAGCTCCCATCTACCTTCTTCAGACCTTATCACTGCCATCTACTCATGCAGCTTCATCCACCACTATTATTCCATCTGCTTTGCACCACCACAGCTCCCTTCCACTCTCTTCAGATCTAACCATGACAGCCCAATCCCACCACCCACATTATAATCGTCCCCAGCTAGTAGATTAAGCAAGCAAAGAGACATATATGAATGTTATTATAGACAGAAAAACGGGTTGGACATCTGCTGCAAATGACAGTATATCTAGTTGTGGTTTTCCCTGTTCGCCGATGCCAACACGGGAACACTTCGGTAGGTAGAGACGCCTCACCACCACCTGCACACCCCCAGAAGCCACCACGCTTGCCACCACCACCATCACTACAACAATAACTTCCAGTGAGCCTTACCTTTCATCAATTCTTTTATTTCCTATCTCATGAACATCATTAAGATTCACTCAGTTCCTTCCCTAACAAGCTAGTGCATAATTATGACAAATGCACCACACCACCACCCCCACCACCACCATCCTTCATTGTCCCCCCTCCATCACCACCACCACTACCCCATCACCACTCTCTCCATCCCTCCATGCCTCCTCCTCCTCCTCCTCCCACCCCCATCAACGCCTGGCTTGCTCATAAATAATACACTGATAATTATTCCCTGTCATCAATCTTGTATTAACATTAATGATATAAACATTACGGAACTGTCAATCTAGCTGGGTAATGGACGTGAGCCGCTCCTCTCTCTCTCTCTCTCTCTCTCTCTCTCTCTCTCTCTCTCTCTCTCTCTCTCTCTCTCTCTCTCTCTCTCTCTCTCTCTCTGCTTACTCCCTTCCCTTTCTTTCTCTTGTTACTTCCCCCACCTATCTCTCTCTCTCTCTCTCTCTCTCTCTCTCTCTCTCTCTCTCTCTCTCTCTCTCTCTCTCTCTCTCTCTCTCTCTCTCTATGCTTACTCCATTCCCTTTCTCTTGTTACTTCCCCCACCTATCTCTCTCTCTCTCTCTCTCTCTCTCTCTCTCTCTCTCTCTCTCTCTCTCTCTCTCTCTCTCTCTCTCTCTCTCTCTCTCTCTGCTTACTCCCTTCCCGTTCTTTCTCTTGTTACTTCCCCCCACCTATCTCTCTCTCTCTCTCTCTCTCTCTCTCTCTCTCTCTCTCTCTCTCTCTCTCTCTCTCTCTCTCTCTCTCTCTCTCAACCATCAGTATGCGAGCAGCCAGGACGAATAGCCTTAACTCAACACTCGCCGCCACTTCTTCATCTTATCAAGAACTTTGCAAAATGTTTCTGTTAATTTTTGCTCATTAAAGATACAGTCAACAGAGGTCTTCTTCTTCTTCTTCTTCTTCTTCTTCTTCTTCTTCTTCTTCTTCTTCTAACTGCTGGAGGCAGGGTAGGAGTGACAAAGCAAGGTAGGGGAGAGGGTGGGCAGGGTAGGGGAAGGGTAGGGGATGGGTAAGTAGGCAGGAGCAGGGTTCAGTAAGGAGTGTCGCGTCTCCAGTTCGATAATGTTGGTGGTGGTGATTGTGGTGATGCATTGCGTGCAGGGCGATAGGTGTGGTGTGGTTTGGTGAGTATCCTGTTCTCGTGTCCTCATCATGGTCGTCATCAGTAAGTAGTGGTGATGGTGGTAGTAATTGTTGTTGGTGGTGGAGGTGGTGGTGGCAGTAATTGTTGTTGTTGCTATTGTTGTCAGAAGCACACCACTTACCCGCCACTGTGCTGGAGGACTGGACCTGACCGTATGAACCAAGTCAGCGGCATGCACAAGACACGTAAGAAGTTGGTTTCTAGTTTTTGAAAGTCGCGAGTCACATTGTAAAGTTGTAAAGCGCGACGACACAAATTCTTAGTCTTCTATTTTTTTTTTTTTTCGTAGTGAATGGAAATGTAATTCTTATAATAATGAATATATAAATGAATAAATAAATTAATTAATAATAAAGAAGTATGCTATCTGAATCTTACCAAGTAAAAGTAGGAATTATTGTTTTTATTATTATTATTATTATTATTATTATTATTATTGTTATTATTATTATTGTTATTATTATTATTATTATTATTATCATTACCATCATCATTAATACTAATTTTAGTAGTAGTAGTAGTAGTAGTAGTAGTAGTAGTAGTAGTAGTAGTAGTAGTAGTAGTAGTAGCATAAGTAATTTCATTCATGATTGTCGTCGTCTTCGTGATCACCGTCGTCAGTGTTGTCCTCGTTGTCATAGGCGTAGCAGTAGTAGTATTGGTGTTGGTGGTGGTGGCGGTGGTATGCACGTTGGTATGTAGGTCTACAAGTTGTTGCTGCTGCTGCTGTTGTTGTTGTCATTGTTGTTGTTGTTGCTGTTGCTATTGTTGTTGTTGTTGTTGTTGTTGTTGTTGTTGTTGTTGTTGTTGTTGTTGTTGTTGTTTTTGTTGTTGCTGTTGCTGTTGTTGTTGTTGATGTTGTTGTCGCCGTCGCCGTCGCAGCAAAAGCCGCGTGCAGTTTTTCCACCACACTATAGCACGTCCTGGGTCGCGCGGTGGGCGGCGGCGCGTCAGGCCAGCAGATGGCAGCACGCACTGTTTGGGTTCGCCCGCCGCCAACACCCCCGGCCACGCCACCTTTTATATAAGATGTAAATTTACCAGTGCGATGTTTACGCTGACAGGGAATTAAGAGTCAGCGAGGCAGCACGTCCCTGCCGCCGCCTGGCCGCACCATGCTGCCCGGGCCGCGCCGCCGCCGCTACCTGCGAGGCGGTGTTACTCAGCACAATTACTCCACCCAGCAGACACCCACAAGAAAAAAGGGATAATTGCACCACTGTAAAAACGCTTCAAAACTTCATTCACGTCTGAGATTAATTTCTCCCAACGGGCGAGGCTGATGTAGACTTCAGGACGTGACGGACGAGCAAGGGACCTTTACCGTCTCGGCGAAGCGGCGGCGTGGGGCGGACATGCATGGAGGGCGTCCCGATACCTGCACCCTGCCCTGCCCCGCCCTCCCAGCCCCGCCACACACACGGCAGCCCCGTCCCTCTTGCGTCGCCATATGACCTCGCTGTTATGGCGCCAAAATTTTTCGATCAATCAATCGGTCAACTCGTCGCTCTCCTGAAGACTCCACTGTCTTCAGTAGTCTGCCGGAACTAACATCGCATCAGTAAGGGCTTCAAAATCCTCTTCGTCGATGCGGTGCAGGAGTTTGCCTTTACGCCGCCAGTCTAAACGTCTTGCCCCCGTCATGGCCACGGCCAAAAATCCCCTTCATAAACCTTCACACTTTCATTTTCGGGATGGACTGAACCGGTGCAAAAAAAGTAATGAGGAGTAAGGAATATTCAAGCTAACTATGCAACTACCCTGCAACTACTATGTACCTTAGCACCGGCTTCCCCTTAGGCAAAGAGAGCAAGCTACTTACTGCATCGCTGAGCAGTCCTCCTCCTCCTCTCCCTTAGCAGTATCAGTTCCGCTATCATCATTATCACCCTCATCCTCACCATTATTACTCCTCATCCAAGCACTATCACTCCTCCATCACCACTGGCCATCTCACACAAGCATAATCATGACTCTCATCACATCCAGATCACCACTGCTCCCCTCACCACCACTTAAATGCACCATCACCTTGATATTAATACAGCTTTCACTCCTGTACTGTCACTATTATCTGTCTCACTATCATCACTATCACTGTTATGGTCTTCACCACTGCACTGTCAGCAGCACTGTCACCATTAGCAATCTCACTATCACCACTATCACTACTATAGCCTTCACTATTGCATTATCAGACACAATATCATCATTAGCAGTCTCACAATCATTATTATCACTAATATAACCCCCTCCCCTGCACTATCAGACACACAATCACCATTAGCAGTCTCACTATCACCACCATCACTGCTACAGGCCCCCCACCTCACTATCAGCCACACAATCACCATTAGCAATCTCACCATCCCTATCATTGTTATCATTATGCATCTATCAACACCCTTCCATTACCCCTCATAACTGCCATCACTATCACCTTCATCTCAGCATTATCATCCCTCAACCCCACCATCACTATTAGCACTTTCAAAACTTCTGTAGCTACTCTAACTGTCGCCATGTACCAAAAGCCATCACTACCTACGCTTTTAACACCAACACCACCACCACCACCACCACCACCACCACCACCACAACTCACCAGTTCATCAGTAATAGATCAGACACTGGCATGTTAGACTCGCTTCACTGGAAACGGAGATAAGATGCAATGGTGGTCTGTATGTTTTATTTATTATCAGACAGCGACCAAGGGAAATAACAGAAAAAAGGGGGAAAGGGAGAAAATTCTATATATAATGCAGTTTTCCTACCTCCCCTCCAAAAAAATTACAGCTGTTCTCCTCCACTCACAAAAAAAAGAACAAGTGTACAAAAAAAAAGCAAAAGGAACAAGATTCAAAAGGCCTTTTTTTTTCTGAGGTGTCTTAATACTCCTGAAACAGCTCAAGTCACAGGAAAGGGAGGTAATGTAGGCAGAGGAGGAGAGCTTCGGAGCTAATGCATGCCTGTAGCCTTACCTTCATTTCTCATCCCTACAAGTTGTCCCATACCATCTAAAACCACTACCAAAAATTCCGACTCATTTACACTGTCATCATAATACTATTCCCACCACTAACACCACTACCACAATCATCACCACTAACTTCTCCCATCTCTATCACCAAACCACAACACTTCCACCACTACCGCCACCACCACTACCAGGCTCACTAACCTCTCCCACCTCTATTAACGCTGCACTCCAGAACCAACACTACTACTTGCAGCATTACATTTCTTATCAGAGAATCTATATAATAATGCAACACCAGCAGCAACAACGATAATACAGATTACCTTCTACTTCTGAGTGAGTTACGTTATCGAAATTATGATTGTAAATAGGGGATCCTGGTGGTGGTGGTGGCGCTGGTGGTGGTGGTAGCAGTAGCAATAGTAGTAGTAGTAGTAGTAGTAGTAGTAGTAGTAGTAGTAGTAGTAGTAGTAGTAGTAGTAGTAGTAGTAATACTAAAGATATTTTTGGTCACACACACACACACACACACACACACACACACACACGCGCGCGCGATTTTAAGGAAAAACTGGATAAGAGTAGATATCGAGACGGGACAGCACGAGCGACTCCTCCTCCAGTAAACCACAACTAGGTAAATAAATACAACTAGGTAAATACACACACACACACACACACACACACTAGTAGCAGCAGCCAGCAGCCAGCAAACATCCCCCTTTTGCTGTCTCCTGTCTCTTACACAAACACCTGCATATTTACAACACACAATCGACCAACTCAACGACGATACAAATCTTTAGTTACTGCACACATCCACTCACTGACTGGCATTCAAACCAACCGGGACTACTGCATTTCACACACACACACACACACACACACACACACACACACACACAGCGGTCGCCCACCACCTGGCCTGCCCTCTCCCTCATGGGCAGGGGGTGTGGGGTGGGGAGCCCGTGCCTGGCCCCACAAAGAACGCCTGACAAGTATTGTGATACCGCCAAGTAAATAAACTATGCTGATAAAATGATCCTGAATAAGGGATAACTCTGCCTTAATTACACAGCTAGAGTGGGGGGCAGGGGGCGGAGAGAAGGGGGAAGCGAGGGAGGGGGAAAAAGGAGGAGGAGGAGGAAGGGGGAAGAGGAGGAGGAGGAAGAGGGGGGAAGGGGACAATGTTAATGGGTCCGTGTGTGCTAAGGGGAACAAGTGGTGTGGTTGATTTCTTCTCTTATGCTTAAATGACTCGACTTATTATTATCCTGCTGCTTCTCGTGCTTATCTCTCCCTCCTCCTCTCCCTCTCTCTCTTTCTCTCTCCCTTCCCCTCCATTCGTAACTGTCTTCTGTCCTTCCTCCCTCCCCTATCCCCATCCGTTCCCTTCTGTACCCACGTCATGACCCCTTCCCTGCCTTACTCCCTTGTCCTATAGCCTTTTCACCCCTTTTCTCCCTAATGCTCTCTCTCTCTCTCTCTCTCTCTCTCTCTCTCTCTCTCTCTCTCTCTCTCTCTCTCTCTCTCTCTCTCTCTCTCTCTCTGCTAACTTCTTTCCACCTTCACTCATTTCTTACCCACCACTGACAAATATCCCCAAATATAGGCAGTTTCACCCAAGCCTCCCTCATCTCCTCCCATATTACCATCTAAGACTCGTTTCTGTTCCCTTGCATCAGTGTGGCGAGTCTGCTGGTACGTCTCCCCCCCAAGCAAGACACCCTCAGAGCCTCCCTCCTCCCACTCCTCCTCCTCCTCCACCATCACCACCATCAGTACCCCCTGTCAGCAACATCATCACGCTTCAACACCAATCGTTATCTTCAAACTTAAATCCTGACTCCAATTCCTCCTTAGCCCGAGGTGGTGAGGTTATTAAAATACTTCCCAATAATCTGAACAAGAATTTTGCATAATGATGAAAGATGTCTGAGGCAAAGCTGTGGTTGGGTAAAAACTAATAACCCAGAAACATGCTTATTAAGATGCTTGCAGGCTGAGATAACCGCTCATTGGACACTGATTGGTGGGTGAGCCGGCGTGTGTCCTGCCGGAGGAAGGCTTTCTTCCCGAGTGTGTGCGCCGCGATGACACCTCGCGACCTCATGCATTAGCTCTGATACACGAGTACGTACACCGGCAGGAAATTCTCTCTCTCTCTCTCTCTCTCTCTCTCTCTCTCTCTCTCTCTCTCTCTCTCTCTCTCTCTCTCTCTCTCTCATTATTTTTACTTGTTAGCATGAATACAAAATAAAAGATCAAGGGACCACTTTTAGCCTTGACGTCTACTTTTTAATGAGACCTGCATAATGTCATTAATATATATATATATATATATATATATATATATATATATATATATATATATATATATATATATATATATATATATATATATATAGATAGATAGATAGATAGATAGATAGATAGATAGATAGATAGATAGATAGATAGATAGATAGATAGAAAGATAGATATATATATATATATATATATATATATATATATATATATATATATATATATATATATATATATATATATATATATATATATATATATATATATATATATATATATATATATATATATATATATATTCCGCTACCTCTATTATACTATGTTTATTACAGTACAAATATTAAGATCAAGACAACCCGCCATTAACTTCAACATTCATTGCACCTCCTCATATTTCCTGCGCACGCACACACACACACACACACACACACACACACACACACACACACACACACACACACACACACACACACACACACACACACCTTCCACTTTAGTTAATATCAACATTTAATTTTCTTTTTGTCTGGATGTGTATCAAGTGGAACGACGCTGTACGTGTTAATTACCGTCTTGCGATGTGAGTGTGATGCATAAACCGACTCTCTCTCTCTCTCTCTCTCTCTCTCTCTCTCTCTCTCTCTCTCTCTCTCTCTCTCTCTCTCTCTCTCTCTCTCTCTCACTCACTGACATACACATCCAATCATCCCAGTCATCATTCCCTCTCGCATTTTTCACAAGCCGCCCTTCCACAAACGCAATCGTCGATACTTACACACACACCCACCCAGACCTCCGCTGCGCATCATCCACCACAGACAGTACTGGATGTACCCACCCACACACACACACTCACACACACACACACACACACACACACACACACACACACACACACACACACATTCTCTAGTCCCTAATCACACCTTCGTGGTAATTATCCAATATCTTACCCAAACTCCAATAAATCCCTTGCACACACACACACACACACATACACACACACACAAACACAGCACTCCCACCACACCTCTAGCAGCGATCGTGGCTAGTTAAACTTAGATAAGCCGTGTTTATATAAGGGAGATGATATCCAATGAAATTTACAACATTAGCACTGTAAACTAAAACTATTCCTAACTGACTGCAAATAATTCCTCCCCGCTCACACGTCAGCCACCAGCAATACAACAGCCGCGAAAGAGGAATGTTCCGGTAACTCAGAGCGAGAGAGTATCCGGCGAGGGAAGGCAAGGCTGGGTGAGAGGGTTGGAAGAGAAGAGGGACGCACGCCAGACTAGCATCCCCGCGCCATCTGTTGACAGTGGCGGCAAGTAGTGTGCCTGTCCCTCCTGTGTGCGTGTCACTCTTCTCGCTGGGACTTGCTAGGTTTATTATTATTGTTGTTATTTATTTTTTTCGTGTTTCCTTTTTTATTTTTTACTACTTCTATTATTATTTCTACTACTACTACTACTACTATTACTACTACTACTACTACTACAACAACAACAACAACAACAACAACAACAACAACAACTACTACTACTACTACTACTACTACTACTACTACTACTACTACTTTTGCTGCTGTTGCTGCTGCTGCAGTAACCATCATTATTACTACTACTACTCTTACTGTTGCTGGTGCTGCTACTACTACTACTACAACTACTATTACTACTACAGTACTACTACACTACTATTACTAATATTACACTACCATTACTACTACTACTACTACTACTACTACTACTACTACTACTACCATTACTACTACTACTACTACTACTACTACTACTACTACCACCATCATCATAATTATCATCACTATTAGAACAATTACTTACTGCAGTTTTATTTACAAGTGGAGTGTATGCACAGTATATCCTGCCACATACTTTGCCGGCGAGTTGCACAATACTTTACGATCTCAGATAAATTTTACCCCCGTCTGATTTTACAACTTGGAAGCAACACTCAGTCAAGGCGTAGCGTCGTTTACAACACTTATGTTCGCTGATTTACGTTTAGTGAGTAGCCACCTAGCGACGAGGCCACGCTAACCACCACCACCACCACCACCACCACAAGGGGCAGACTGTGGGAGCGTGAACAACACCTTTCCTCCCTCTCATCAAAATACAAGCATACGATCTCCTTTTTGTTTCCTATTTCCCTTCTCATCTCTCGTTTTAATTTTCTCTTTCACACTTTCACACTCAAATTGTATTTTCCTATTTTTCATCCTCCTCCCTCTTTAATCCAGTAAATCATGCTTTTCCTCTTTCATGCTTCTTTCTTTTTCTCATGTAAACTTATCATCATCCTTTCATCTTTCTTTCCTCATCCCCTCTCTTTATCAAACTCCTTCATATTGTCTCCTATCTTCTTTTTCCCCTCTGCATCACACTCCATACCATCTCTTCCCGTTCTCAAGTAAACCCATCCTTTTCATTTTATGTAAAGGGAGCACAGGTTACAAAAAAACTCCCACTGAGGTGCAAGTCCCCAAAGGAAAGAGCTGAAGGAGTTATCCAAAATTGGAGGATAAGTATCTTGAAACCACATCCTGTTATCCTTCTTCTTTCTCACCTAAACACATCCTTACCCTCTCCTCCTCATCTCCCAACTAAACATCAATGCATAAGGCCACGAGGACCTTGCATAGTAATATGAAATAATAGTAGAAATAACAGTAATAGTAAACAGTTTCAAACATTCACATCATCAACCGGTAATCGAACCAGGAACCAGGAAGGAAGAAAGACACCGAACCAAGGAACATAAAATATCACCCACTCCTTCAAATTGGAGCTGTACCCTTAAGCATCTGTCTTGGGCCTCCAGAGGGCGTCACCTAAGCCGCCACCTCTCGCCCGTCCGATGCTAGCTCTCCATTTCCTCTACGTGCTGGTAATAGGAGCCAGGGGAGCCACTGAGCGTGTTACAGGAGGCTGCTAGCAATGGTAAGGTATTGTCTAGCACTTCTTCTCTTGCGCCTCTTATTCTTCGTCTTTTGCTCTTTCTCTTGCTTCTTCTCGTGCTCTTTCTCCTTTTTTTTTTCTTTTTCTTTTTAAGTAGGAGGGACACTGGCCAAGGGCAACAAAAATCCAATAATAAAAAAATAAATAAATTAAAAAAAAACACTGAGATGCCGGTCCCCGAATAGGGTCCAAACCGGTAGTCAAAAATTGAGGGATAAGTTTCTCGAAACCTCTTTCTCTTGAAGGAATTCAAGTCATAGGAAGGTGGAAATACAGAAGCAAGCAGGGATTTCGAGAGTTTACCAGAGAAAGAGATGAATGATTGAGAATACTGGTTAACTCTTGCTTTAGGGAGGTGGACAGAATAGGGGTGAGAGAAAGAAGAAAGTCTTGTGCAACGAGGCCGTGAAAGGAGAGGAGGCATGCAGTTAGCAAGATCAGAAGAGCAGCTAGCATGAAAATAGCGGTAAAAGATAGCAAGAGATACAACATTGCGGCGATGGGAAAGAGGCTGAAGACAGTCAGTTAGAGGAGAGGAGTTGATGAGACGGAAAGGTTTTGATTCCTCCCTGTCTGGAAGAGCAGTATGAGTGGAACCCTCCCAGACATGTGAAGACATGTCCCATACATGGACGGATAAGGCCCCTGTACAGAGTTAGCAGCTGGAAGGATAAGAAAAATTGGCGGAGACGTCTCAGAACACCGAACTTCGTAGAAGCTGTTTTAGCTAGACATGAGATGTGAAGTTTCCAGTTTAAATTACAAGTAAAGGACAGACCGAGGATATTCAGTGTAGAAGAGTGGGGCAGTTGCGTGTCGTTGAAAAAGAGGGGATAGTTGTCTGGAAGGTTGTGTAGAGTTGAGAGATGGAGGAATTGTGTTTTTGAGGCACTGAACAATACTAAGTTTGCTCTGCCCCAATCAGGAATTTTAGAGAGATCAGAAGTCAGGCGTTCCGTGGCTTCTGCTCTGGCTACTGTTTTTTTTTTTTTCTCTAGTCTTCTTTCTGCTTTTTCTCTCTCTACTCCTTCATATTCTTATGTTTTCTTCTCATGGTTATTCTCCTAATGTTCCTTCTCCTTCTTCTCTCTCTATTCCTTCAGAATCTTATGTTTATTCTCATGCTTATTCTCCTAATGTTCTTCCTCCTTCTCTTCCTCACTTTCTTCCTGCTCTTTCTCTTCTTCCTCATCCATCTCCTGCTTTTGTTGTTGTTGTTCTTCTTCTTCATCTCCTTCCCCTTCTATTTCTTCTTCTCCTTCACCTCCTCCTCCTCCTCCTCCTCCTCCTTAAAGCTTAGCATCCGAAGTGAAGAAGGTATAAAAACCGGCTGTGTTCTTCTATATATATAGTTACATAAAACACACACACACACACACACACACACACACACACACACACACACACACACACACACACACACACGAGTACTCACACAGGGCGGGCGTCACCGTGTCCAGTCAGCCATATCATCCCCGGGGCACAGACGGAAGGCTCGGCAGTTAACGAAGGCACAGCAGGTGAGAGTACAAGGCCAGACTCAAGTATGCTTCTTATGTCTGGTGACCGCCACCTCCCGTCACTCCTGAAATAGAGGTTGAAATATAAATGTTAATATGGAGAAAGGGAAAATATTGAGGTTGAAATATAAACGTTAATATAAAGAAAGGGAAAATACCAAGGTTGAAATGTAAATGCTAATACAAAGAGAGGGAGAATATCGAGGTTGAAATGTAAATGTTAATATAGATGAAGAGGAAAAATATCGAGGTTGAAACATAAACGTTAATATAAATAAAGGGAAAAATGTCAAGGTTGAAATATAAACGTTAATATAAAGAAAGAGAAAAATATCGACGTTGAAATATAAATGTTATTATAAATGGAGAGGGTGAAACAGGCAACGTACATTGTAACATCCATTCACAATGCTGGCCGTTTGAAAAATGTGGCGCAGGTCGTAAAGTACATATAAATATAATAGCGTACAGTAATATACTCGTACAACATACATACAAAAGCAGTCTTCGTTAATATTTTATGAAAACACCAGTAGCGTAATCCACACTGAAGTTTTTTTTTTTTTTTTTATTACACCGTCAATATTTCCTAAGACACGCATTGATTTAGGTCTCTCTCTCTCTCTCTCTCTCTCTCTCTCTCTCTCTCTACCTACCTACCTACCTATTAATTTAACATGACACAACAAAAAATATTCAACATGTGTGCATTATCAACTCTTCTTAAATGAGGTAGCAGTACAAGTGGCGTGCAGAGTGAGGTGTGTTAGCGTTACTTATTCACGGGTTAATCACTCCGTGTGTGTGTGTGTGTGTGTGTGTGTGTGTGAAAGAGAGAAAGGGAAAAGGAATTAACAAGAGAAAAGAAAATTAATAACGAAAAAATGAAAACTATTAAGAACATAATGATGACAACGACGACGATGATGTGTGTGTGTGTGTGTGCGTGTGCGTGTGTGTGTGTGAGTCGCACAAAACCTCACACAAGAACACACCAGGCGTGCACCGGTCACATCCCAGCTGCCAATCGATCTGTGTGAACCAATGAACCAGTGAACCAATAAACCAGTGAGTAAACCAGCGAATCCTTGACTCAGCGAACCAGCGAACCTGAACCACTCGAGAAGGACGACTTGAGAAAAACCATGAAATGAAGTGAAAAGAAACAAAAAATGTAAGCGAACTAAGAAAGAAAGAAAATGTTAATATAGTGAGAAGCAGACGAGGGAAAAATAGATACATGATAATATACACGACAATGAAAAGAGAGATACTAGATAGATGAAAGAGGAAGAAGAACAAGAACAAGAAGAAGAACAAGAAGAACAAGAAGAAGAAGAAGAAACGAGAGAGAGAGAGAGAGAGAGAGAGAGAGAGAGAGAGAGAGAGAGAGAGAGAGAGAGAGAGAGAGAGAGAGAGAGAGAGAGAGAGCACAGGTGACTCCTTCATTAGTCGGATAATACACCTGCATACCTGAATGCTCGTCTGCCCTCAGGTTAATTAGTGGTCTTTAACAAGACTCAGGTTGTGCAACGCCCACCCAACCCTGTACTTGCCGCCCGGCTATTAGGAACACTGCTGCTATTGCTAACGTTGCTATTACGAACACTGCCACTGAGAACACTGCTGCTGTAACTAAAGGCAATGCTACTATTACGAACAATAGTATCAGGAACCTTGTTACTAAGATCATTGTTGCTGTTACTGAGAACACTTTCGCTGTTACTACACACTACTGCTTTATGAATACTACTGCTATTACTACTGCTATAAGTGAAGTCAATACTGCTGTTACGAACAATGATTTTGACTGCTATTAAGGCCACTGCTGCTTTTACTTATGTTAGGCAATGTTATGTTCCATTTGTATATTTATTATGGTTCGACGAACGATGAGATGTAGCAATAGGAATGTTGTGTAGGTGGATGTGGCAGTCAAAACGCAGGATATCTGGGATTCCTTAAGACACAATTAAGTGGAAGTGTTGGTAAACACCCAAGTATGCAGTTACCTTGCACGAACACATTTATTATCACTAAACACTTCTGCTCTTGCTGAACACTGCTACAGTACTTAGAACAATATTGTTGTAACTTAATCCATATTCCTATTATGAACACAGATATTACGAACAACGTCACTTAAAACACTGCTGATATTATTAAAAACACTGCTGATATTATAAGCACTCCTGCTATTACTGACCTCTACTGTTATTGCTAGTTCCTGTTAATACGAACACTATCACGACCACTACCACTGCAACTATCAGAGGCCACTACCGCTGATAAACTAGAAGCTACGGCCTGTGCTACATATAAACCATACCACTACACCTCCACTCCTTACGACTATCAGCGGTGTGCCGTCACTGCCGCGACAAGTGACGCCTCATTAAAAGCACTCCCGCCTTTGTCGCAAGTACTGTCACCGCAACCCGAGACTCCCGCTGCTGCTCATTACTTCCTCTGCTTGTTCACTGAGCCTTGTCTGCATCTCAATTAACAGCGGATGATGAATGACTCGAGCACCGCGATGACATACATGAGGGACGTGATTATTATCCTGGTGGTGGTGGTGGTGGTGGTGGTAGTGGTGGCACACGGCGATCGCTTCTTCCTGCCTTCCTGCTTCCTTAGCCTTCTTAGCCTTCCTTCCTCCTTAATCTTTCTGCTTCCCTATCCTTCCTGCCTCCTTAGCCTTCCTCCTTATTCTTCCTTCTTCCTTAGCCTTCCTTCCTCCTTACCCTTCCTGCCTCCTTATCCTTCCTGCCTCCTTATCCTTCCTGCCTCCTTAGCCTTCCTGCCTCCTTAGCCTTCCTGCCTCCTTAGCCTTTCTGCCTCCTTAAGGCGTCTTCTGTTTACCGTGATCCGTTTCAGATCACTGATCTGGCCGCGCGGCTCGTGTTCTATTTACATCTTGATTTGGATATATCCTGATCTGAGTGATCCGGATCTAGGTGACTTGGGTCCGGAGGTGGGTTATTACTCGTATATCAGACGACACTTGCTGAAGCTGCTGGCGGCGGCCATATTAGCAGCTGAGCAGCTTCTACTGGGGATTTATTTAGGGGAATACACAGCAAGAAAACGGCTGATATGTCTGAGGAACAAAGTGAATGGTAATGAATCATTGCAGAATGCTGCTGTGGGCATAGAATGTGAATAGTGGTGGTGACAGATGCCAAAAACAAGGGAGATATTACAAGCCACACCAAGTCTTGGTTTAATGGCTTCTGATAATTATTACGTGGCCATTAACGCCTCTACCAACGACTACACGATGAGGCAATGGAAGATAATACTTGTTCATTCGAAAATTATACATCTCTACTTTGGAAGTGCCTCAGTGACGGTGTCGTGTCAGCACGCGGGAAAGGCTAGCCTCACCTTACGTTCGAATATTTTCTGATTTTACCATTCTGTACTTCACCACAGCGAGT
>NC_087157.1:12040000-12042500 GCF_035594125.1 Scylla paramamosain | reverse complement strand
ATTAATCTTTTTGTCATGGGATTTTCCAGTGCCTTATAGAACCCCAACTAATTAATAACACCGCTACCATACCACCCACACACACACACACACACACACACACACACATATATATATATATATATATATATATATATATATATATATATATATATATATATATATATATATATATATATATATATATATATATATATATATATATATATATATATATATATAGATAGATAGATAGATAGATAGATAGATATATATATATTAGGAATAAATCCATGGATGGTGGCAGCTACCCTTAACTTTAACACCTAAACAAACAAAGTAAACAAAACATTAAACAAAATTACTAACTTAATATTAATAATATTAATCAAAAGTAAACAACCAAAGAACTGTAATACTAATTATGAAATCAACTTTAAACCTAATCAAAGAACCCCACCCCCCCTCATGACAACCTAACTACCCTTCCCTCCCAACTACCTACCTAACTACCCTTCCCCCTCCCATCCCCGACACACATACACGGCACGCCATCCCCTTCAAGGCACACTTCACGACATGACTGATGGAGGCTCGGCACGTCTATTATGGATTAGCTGCACGGGCACGACACACGCCTGCCCGCTAGTAAATCACAGTGTCATTACATAAGAACACACCTCACCGTCACTCACCAGCCAATCACCTCCCTCTATGATATAACTATAAATACCTGCCGGCTGTTACCTGTCAATGATTTATAGGATTGAATATTATGCACTGCTTCGATATTCTGTTGTTAAAACCTGCACGCGCACACACACACACACACACACATACACACACACACACTAAGAGAGAGGTTTCAAAACACTATTCCTCATAATTATGTTTTTTTTTTTTTTTTGTACACTTTGGAAGCTGGCATCTTCAGTGGGGCTTATTTTCAGAGTTTTGTTGCCCTTGGCCTCTCACATAAAAATTCAGTCAGTCAGTCAGTCAGGCAGTCAGTCAGTAAGAAACTAAGTAAATAAGTAAATGAGTGAGTGAGTGAGTGAGTGAGTGAGTGAGTGAGTGAGTGAGTGAGTGAGTGAGTGAGTGAGTGAGTGAGTGAGTACGTAAATAAATAATAAGTAAGCAAGTAAATAAGTAAGTATATTAACCACAAATACAAATCAAATATAACATAAAAAATGCAAAACAACTCAAAACACGATAAAACGATCGTAATACTTAAGTAAGCATTATATTTGTAGTCCAATATTTTCCAAACACCAATAATTACTTACGAAAACCATTATACATCTAAGAAATAACAAGCCCCTCTGGTCTCTCTCTCTCTCTCTCTCTCTCTCTCTCTCTCTCTCTCTCTCTCTCTCTCTCTCTCTCTCTCTCTCTCTCTCTCTCTCTCTCTCTCTCTCTCTCTCTCTCTCTCTCTCTCTCTACCAGTCAGGCATAACGGGACTCAATGAGACATAAGTAAGCCAAGGACAGGTAAGACATGTTAATTAGGGCAAAGGTACACGTGGTGCTTTACTGGCCCGGCAAATCTGACGCCGCTAGATTTACCTGAGTCCGCCCGGAGCCTAATTGGTTATACAAGGTAATAAATTGGCCTTAACTACCTCGTTCCCGCCTGCCTCGTTAGGATGAATCTTGCCATCTGAAAAGTGCAATGTGACGACCACTCCCTCCCTCCCTCCCCTCTTCCCTCACCTGCTGAAAAGGATTACCTGGCGGCCTTCACCTGTCCCCCAAACTGTCCAGTTCCCGATACAGGTGTAATATATATATAGTGACATTGCTACTATTACTTCTACTACTGCTGCTATTACCTCTACAACTGCTACTATTGGTTCTACTACTACCACTACTATTACTATCTATGCCACTTACTAACGCTTTCAATACTAGCATAACTAACCACAATACCAGTTTCTTCTTCTCCTCCTCCTCCTCCTCCTCCTCCTCCTCCTCCTCCTCCTCCTCCTCCTCTATACACGGAAGGCAAACTCTTCTCCTGTTATCGCTAGTTATAAAATTTCCAAACTCAACTTCCACCGATCTCAGAGCTAAAAGTAATATTTTTGGTTCTCTCTCTCTCTCTCTCTCTCTCTCTCTCTCTCTCTCTCTCTCTCTCTCTCTCTCTCTCTCTCTCTCTCTCTCTCTCTCTCTCTCTCTCTCTCTCTCTCTCTCTGTAGGTAATTATGTGGAGGATATAGTGAAGTAACAATACGGGGAGGAAGGAAAGAAGTAAGAAAGGAAGGAAGGAAGGAAGACGAAGAATGATGAAAGTAAAACAAGGATAAGGAAAAGATAATACAAAAGGATGGTCAGAAACAGGAGAAATATAAAAAAAAATAGAAAAGAAGAAGCGAAGGGAAACGATACTGAGAAATAGAATGTTACGATATTAGAAAAAAAAAAGGACAGACAGACAGACAGACAGACAGACAGACAGACAGACTGGTATAATAAATCTTCCGAAACCTCAATATCATTCTTCATAAGAGATTGAAGA
>NC_087157.1:12027500-12030000 GCF_035594125.1 Scylla paramamosain | reverse complement strand
CCCACACACGATGCAGGAAGAGGAGGAGGAGGAGGAGGAGGAGGAGGAGGAAGAGGTGGTGGTGGTGGTGGTGGTGGTGGTGGTGGTGGTGGTGGTGGTGGTGGTGGTGGTGGTGACGAGACACGAACAGCAAATCCCTCGCGGCGCCAACAGCCCTCCTCCGGGAGTCAGAGGCACACGCCGCGCCGCCCGCCGGATCCTGAGAGCCATCGTGCTCGGGCGTGCAGCTTTCCCGACTAATTTCGCCCGAGGTTGTTGATCCCCGGCCCCATCGACGCAATTTTTCGCAGCCAGGTAAGAGTCGGTGTAGAGTCGCCCCGTCCCGCCCCGCACCGGCCAACCCCACCCTTGGCAGCACTCACGTCGCACTCAGAGCCTCGTCAGGCAATCCGTCCCAACGGACCTCTCGCAGGCTTGCCCGGCAGATACACGCCAAGAGCCCCAGCGCTACGCCGCCCACCAGCTGATCCGTCCACAGCTTCAAGTCACGAGGCAGTCGCGCCCAGACAGCATCCCTTCCATCCCCTCCACGCCCTCCACGCCCTCTCTCCTTGACCCGGGCACCCAACTCCTGCAGTACCAGTCCGTCCTCTTCCCCTCACCTGCTGCCGTATCCTGCGCGCCCCTGGGAGCCATCCTCGGCCTTCCCCAGGGCTTCATTCAATTGTCAGGCTGCTGTGAAAAATTCTTGCAGATTTTTATTATTAGACTACGTGTGTGTGTGTGTGTGTGTGTGTGTGTGTGTGTGTGTGTGTGTGTGTGTGTGTGTGTGTGTGTGTGTGTGTGTGTGTGTGTGTGTGTGTGTGTGTGTGTGTGTGTGTGTGTGTGTGTGTGTGTGTGTGTGTGTGTGTGTGTTTTAACCTGTCAGCATATAATATGTAGTATGTGTATATGTGTGTCGATATGTTTTGTCTGTCTGCCTGCCCGCATGTCTGTACTTGTGTTCCTAGAGTCGTCGGTATCGTCTTACGCCCACGTTCAGTTCCACGTGAGTGGGCCTATAGGAGTGGGCGTGTCGCGAGTGAGTGCGGGGAGTGCAGGCCCACGTGGCCCTCGCTGGGGAGAGCATTAGCATACCCCGCCGCCCCCAGACGGCATGAAACACCTCACACGAAAGGTGCGAAAGCTTCCCTCCCACCCAGTGTTGTGCCTCGAGGGGAAGTTCTGGTGTTGGATTACATGATTAATTTCCAAAATCCAGCGGACGTCTCAAATTACCTCCATATCCTAGCTGAGTCTCGCCCAAGAAGCGTCTCTCAAATATTTCTACGGAAAAAACATTCAAAAGAAACATTTTTATCTTGTAGAGTGGATTTAAATTTCAAATTGCAATATCCATAAATATTCTTAGGAGTTCCCAAGAGGATTATTAACTCTGGTGGAGGCGCGGCATTTTGGACCCTGTGGCGGGAAGCGTTAAGGACGCGAGTGGGGTGCCGCCCCCCTGTGGATGACGCCCCCCTGGCAGCAACAGAATACGTCTGTGTGTGAGTGCATGCGATGGAGGGAGGGAGGCAATATTAGTTTTATTAATGTTTCTTGAGTTTTCTTGTTACTTTCCTCTCTTTCCTCCACCATTTCCAGACAGACAACCTCCACGGGCGCCCCACGCACACGAAGAGGCCTCCAACGCCTCAATCTCCACCTACTTTAGCGCATCCCTTCTACCACAACCTCCTCCCAGCTTCTTCTCAAGTGACACTCTCGTCCCAGCTCCCGCCCTCGTCCCCCAGTCCCACCACGTTCCTGTGCTGTCCCCGCCTCAGAAGCGCCTGTTAATGTTGTGTACACCACCAAAGGAGTGTAATGAGCATCCCACTGACGGTGTAGCTATGCGTGGCCATAAATTCTCCAACAATACTCAAACATATCCAAACACATTCAAAGACAAGCTAAAATATACCGTTACAAACTGAAACACAATCAAAACACATAACAAAACAATCTAACACACTCAAACACAATCTAGCATATTCAAACTCAATCAAGCAAACTCAAACACACTGTAATACACTCAAAAACAGTCAAGCGGACTCAAACACACACACCGACACTCAAACACATCCAAGGAAATTCAAACACATCCCAACACAGACAAACAAACACTCAAGCACACTCAGATATAGTCAGACACATCCTAGTATATCCAAACACACCCCGACATATCTAACACACCCAAACACATCCTATCACACATGTACACCCAACCACACTCCAGACTCACTCTCATCTCCTGACAATTCTATCAGCAACACTTTTTTCCCACCTTTTTTTTTTCCAATTTCCTTTTATGTCACTTACTGATTTCCACTATTAGCAAACCACACAATTCAATAAAAATAAATAAAAGAATAAAATAAAATAAAAAAAAGAGAAAAACATGTCTTAGGTTCTGGCCGCGTAGGATTTCAGCGACCTAAGTCGTCTCTAGTTTGCGTCCCGCGGCTCCTGGGGCTCGCTGAGGCATGCCTTGTCCCTACATCATAACTGGAAACTCGAG
>NC_087157.1:11932500-12022500 GCF_035594125.1 Scylla paramamosain | reverse complement strand
TTCAGCGTTGCCCTCCCGGCGGGTGCGGAATACGGTGCGCTGTCCGGACCCCCGCCACGCCGCACGCCCGCCGGGACACACAACGCACGGTGCACGTACTACTGAGAAAACGCTAACCTGGTATAAACCTGAGTGATGAAAAGCAAAACTCTGTGTGTGTGTGTGTGTGTGTGTGTGTGTGTGTGTGTGTGTGTGTGTGTGTGTGTGTGTGTGTGTGTGTGTGTGTGTGTGTGTGTGTGTGTGTGTGTGTGTGTGTGTGTGTGTGTGTGTGTGTGTATGTGTCAGAGTTCTTTTTACCTGAGAACTGACATTTTTCTAAGCTTTGTCTTTTCATGCATTTCTTACACCACGTTAGACTTTCCCCAGTAGTACAGGACACACAGTCAACCATACTCTCATGTCCCTACCAAGTCCACACCGAGACGAGGCAGTGGTGGAGCATTAGGAGCATCAGGACGGCAACACCATTTTCCCACACAGGATACATCTCTTTCCTCTCTTTCTTTGTCTCTTTATTTCTTTTTTTCTGTCTTGCGCACAACTTGCCAACCGCCCTAGCCTAAGTGAGCGTCCCCGATTGTGTGTGTGTGTGTGTGTGTGTGTGTGTGTGTGTGTGTGTGTGTGTGTGTGTGTGTGTGTGTGTGTGTGTGTGTGTGTGTGTGTGTGTGTGTGTGAAACGTGCTGATATACACAGGAAATACAAGTAGTAGTCACGTCGCCCAGCTGGTATTCACCCCTGCCCTGACTCTTGCCAACTTAGTACGTCTCCCCGCCCCCGCCCCTGTGAATGAAGTCCTGGCGGAAGGTCAAGATGTGTGGCGAGGCCCAGAGGCGACACCTGAGGCAGGGCACGGCGGAGTACTAGTCCTGGTCAAGGCCGCCTGAATACACTGAATACATTTGAATATATTCCTTAGTCTGTAGTCTTGGTCAGCGCTGTGTCACGTCTGGTCTGAGTCTAGTGTAGCGATCTTTAAGCTACTACAGGATCTAGGAGCATTTTCTTAAACATTTCTACGCCGAACCTTCACTACTTTCCAGAGATTCTACTAGATGAAGTTAGACGGGGATATCTTTTTTAAGGTTCTAGAGACAGGTTAACAAGACTTCTACATTTTTAACAAAAGAAACGCTCGTCAGAACCCTGCTAATCATCTCTTTCAAAATAGTCGTGGTGGGAAAGGAAAACGTTTCTGAATACGGGTAGTATGGCGAGGAGGTGCGTGAAGCTAAGGAGGTATTCACTGTCACGGATTCATATCATCACAGCTCATGCCTTCCCTGTATTCCTTGATGCCCCAAGTCACTGACATGTGCGCCACGACGTCCTTGATGTAAAATTAATTTAGTATGAGTGCGGCACTTCAGAGAGAACCTGATCTTCTTGAGTGGAAAATTCTAGCGAGCAGCAATCAGCAGTCCTCAGTCAGTGGTAATACACGCTTGCAACACGCCCTTATCTGATACATCCTCGTGATGCAAAGATAATACTGCAAGATAATTCGCGTGTCTGGCTCACGGCGATCATTGGGGTCAAGGTCTGAGTGTCTGAGTGTCAGATGATGTCTGTCTGTCTCACATGTAGGGCGTGGGACCGCTGCGGGCCAGACTCCAGGCCCAGACACGAGGCGGAGAACCACCTTGATTCCTGGGGCGACTGTGTGTGTTGTGTGTGTGTGTGTGTGTGTGTGTGTGTGTGTGTGTGTGTGTGTGTGTGTGTGTGTGTGTGTGTGTGTGTGTGTGTGTGTGTGTGTGTGTGTGTGTGTGTGTGTGTGTATATTACATCATGCTTGTTTTATAAATTTATATCAAATGTGGTCAGTAATTATTTATCTATGTGTGTGTGTGTGTATGTGTGTGTGTGTGTGTGTGTGTGTGTGTGTGTGTGTGTGTGTGTGTGTGTGTGTGTGTGTGTGTGTGTGTGTGTGTGTGTGTGTGTGTGTGTGTGTGTGTGTGTGTGTGTGTGTGTGTGTGTGTGTGTGTGTGTGTGTGTGTGTGTGTGTGTGTGTGTGTGTGTGTGTGTGTGTGTGTGTGTGTGTGTGTGTGTGTGTGTGTGTGTGTGTGTGTGTGTGTGTGTGTGTGTGTGTGTGTGTGTGTGTGTGTGTGTGTGTGTGTGTGTGTGTGTGTGTGTGTGTGTGTGTGTGTGTGTGTGTGTGTGTGTGTGTGTGTGTGTGTGTGTGTGTGTGTGTGTGTGTGTGTGTGTGTGTGTGTGTGTGTGTGTGTGTGTGTGTGTGTGTGTGTGTGTGTGTGTGTGTGTGTGTGTGTGTGTGTGTGTGTGTGTGTGTGTGTGTGTGTGTGTGTGTGTGTGTGTGTGTGTGTGTGTGTGTGTGTGTGTGTGTGTGTGTGTGTGTGTGTGTGTGTGTGTGTGTGTGTGTGTGTGTGTGTGTGTGTGTGTGTGTGTGTGTGTGTGTGTGTGTGTGTGTGTGTGTGTGTGTGTGTGTGTGTGTGTGTGTGTGTGTGTGTGTGTGTGTGTGTGTGTGTGTGTGTGTGTGTGTGTGTGTGTGTGTGTGTGTGTGTGTGTGTGTGTGTGTGTGTGTGTGTGTGTGTGTGTGTGTGTGTGTGTGTGTGTGTGTGTGTGTGTGTGTGTGTGTGTGTGTGTGTGTGTGTGTGTGTGTGTGTGTGTGTGTGTGTGTGTGTGTGTGTGTGTGTGTGTGTGTGTGTGTGTGTGTGTGTGTGTGTGTGTGTGTGTGTGTGTGTGTGTGTGTGTGTGTGTGTGTGTGTGTGTGTGTGTGTGTGTGTGTGTGTGTGTGTGTGTGTGTGTGTGTGTGTGTGTGTGTGTGTGTGTGTGTGTGTGTGTGTGTGTGTGTGTGTGTGTGTGTGTGTGTGTGTGTGTGTGTGTGTGTGTGTGTGTGTGTGTGTGTGTGTGTGTGTGTGTGTGTGTGTGTGTGTGTGTGTGTGTGTGTGTGTGTGTGTGTGTGTGTGTGTGTGTGTGTGTGTGTGTGTGTGTGTGTGTGTGTGTGTGTGTGTGTGTGTGTGTGTGTGTGTGTGTGTGTGTGTGTGTGTGTGTGTGTGTGTGTGTGTGTGTGTGTGTGTGTGTGTGTGTGTGTGTGTGTGTGTGTGTGTGTGTGTGTGTGTGTGTGTGTGTGTGTGTGTGTGTGTGTGTGTGTGTGTGTGTGTGTGTGTGTGTGTGTGTGTGTGTGTGTGTGTGTGTGTGTGTGTGTGTGTGTGTGTGTGTGTGTGTGTGTGTGTGTGTGTGTGTGTGTGTGTGTGTGTGTGTGTGTGTGTGTGTGTGTGTGTGTGTGTGTGTGTGTGTGTGTGTGTGTGTGTGTGTGTGTGTGTGTGTGTGTGTGTGTGTGTGTGTGTGTGTGTGTGTGTGTGTGTGTGTGTGTGTGTGTGTGTGTGTGTGTGTGTGTGTGTGTGTGTGTGTGTGTGTGTTTGTTCCTCTCCCCGTGTATATATTTAATATGTACACTCTCCCACAAAGCACCATCATGACATAACCGCCACATACACGTGTACACGCATCTGCAGCGTGTAACACATTCACTTATCTCCCTCCTACACGCAACACTCTCCCCCAACTCCCACAACTTCCCCCACCTGCTCCACAACGCTCCACAACCCCGCAGTAGAGGTGGGGATAGAGGAGGGAAGGAGAGAAGGAAAGGAGAGGAGAAGGGGACCACCACTACCAGCCTCTCTCCGTATTTACTTTTCCTCTCCATTCCACAATGCACGGTAATTTCTTTTTTGTTGTTTTTGTTTTTATTTTTTTTTCCAGTAAGCGTCGAGTGGCAGCGGATCGAGGCGCTCTCCCAAAATCAGAAGGTTCACAGCACCCCCTTGGGAATGCCAGCCTCTCATGCCCTTCTCCCACAGCTCCTCCTCCTCCACCAGCTCATCCTTGCCTTGCCTTGCCCACACCTTCCCCTAACGTCCCTCTGCCACACCCACCCACCTTGCCACACTTGTATTATACCTTGCGTCTTCTCTGCCCTGTGTCTATTTCTCGTGATTTATATTAGACAGTGTAGTAGACCCAAGAGAAGACCCCACACGGCCTCGTAAGGGGTGTTTGTTCTTCCTTTGTGAACTTCCACCCTTGTTCTATTCCACCATCTCCTCTTACACACAATTAATCATTACGCAACAATACTCCTGTTAACTGTTCTTCCAATACATCTTCGTGTTCTTCATCGTTTCGGCGTCCTTTCTGAACTAGCAGGCTGCAGAGGACGTCATTAGGGTATTCAAGGGGGCTTTCATGGTCTTAGTGATAGTTTAACAACGACTTTATATTATATTATCAGTAGGAAAACACTCATGAGATGCCGTATGATCAACACTAAAACCTTTGAGAAACAGTCCTTATGAAAAGCAAAAATACAGAAGACGACATTAGGGTTTTTCAAAGGCGTTTTCATGGTTCTAGTAACAGCTTAAGGATTCTACGCAGTCTGAAGGGAAAAAAAGGAAAACACTCATTGAAATCTGCTTAAGCATCTCTAAAACCTTTCAGAAAATTTAATAATCTTTATGAGAGACCAAAATACAGAAGACGTCATTAGGGTTTTTCAATGGTGCTTTCATGGTTTTAGTGATGGTTTAACAAGGATTCTACACTGTAATAGGAAAACACTCCTGAGAAATCGAGTAATCATCTCCGTAACCTTTAATAAGAAATAGTCATTATGAGGGACTGAGATGTTTAATACGGGTCTTAATCCCATTTAATCATATACCATACCTTCAAAACCCAAACCCTTCCTTACCCTTCCTTTCTGTATCATCAACACAACCCCCTCCCTCCTTCCCCTTCCTTTCTAGAATTCCTTTACCCCGACCATCTCTCCTTCCCCTCATTCCTTCATATACTTCCTACACCCTCCCTAACGTCCCAATTCCTAACTTCTAACTAAACCAAACCACCTCTAAGACTCCATACACTGATTACCATCCCGCCTTTTCTCCTCCCCTGTCTCTAAGTTATTCACAACACCTCTCCCCTTCCAATCCCCTCCGCCTCCCTTTGTTGCATCCCACCCCTTTCACTTATTAATGTCCCCTCTTTCTCCCCTCCTTTGAAATGGCTCGATGCAATTTTTTTCTCCCTTTCCTCTTTGTTGATCTTGTGATTGTATAATAGTACACTCTCTCTCTCTCTCTCTCTCTCTCTCTCTCTCTCTCTCTCTCTCTCTCTCTCTCTCTCTCTCTCTCTCTCTCTCTCTCTCTCTCTCTAACATATTTTACTCTTATCACGAAACATTATCTCGACGGTTATGTTCACTTCCTCCTCTCACTTTCCTATTGAATTTCTATTTGGCTTAAACTAAAATCAGACCGTTTGTTCCCTTCCCTCTCATCCGCCTCCTAATGCAATACTTGACTCCTGCTGCTTCTGCTGCTGCTCCTACTGCTTCTGCTGCCTCCAACATGGTACACTGCCTCAGGTACAGTACGCTGACATTCTGCTAGGTACAATACAGTATATTGAATCTTTATAATACTCTAATGCAGTAGTGTATTGAATTAATTTTGCTCTCTCTCTCTCTCTCTCTCTCTCTCTCTCTCTCTCTCTCTCTCTCTCTCTCTCTCTCTCTCTCTCTCTCTCTCTCTCTCTCTCTCTCTCTCTCTCTCTCTCTCTCTCTCTCTCTCTCTCTCAAGGAGCAGGGCAGGAGGCCACGCACCGCCACCATAACCTCATTACAGCATCACAGTTCAAACACGCACACACTCCCACCGCTGTGCTAAGGGCGCCTCCCTGTCACGCTGAAGCATTAGCGACTCCATGGACTCGATTCAGAAAAACCGTGAAAGTGACGTGTATGAATCGACACCGACACACACACACACACACACACACACACACACACACACACACACACACACACACACACACACACACACACACACATACAAAGTTCACCTCAGTAAGCAAAGTAAGCATCCATATTTGTGTCTCCTTGATCCAAAACCTTTTTTTTTGTTTTCCCTTTTCACATAATCAATAGACCTTTATCCTCCTCCTCCTCCTCCGCCTCCTCCTCCTCCTCCTCCTCCTCCGTCTCCTCCTCCTCCTCTTCCTCCTCCTCCTCCTCCTCCGCCTCCTCTTCCTCCTCCTCCTCCTCCTCCTTCCCCTCTTTCAGCTTCACCCCTTCCCTTCCTCTGCCTCTCCCTTCCCCCCCAAATACTCTTCCTCGTACAAATTTTGTGTTTTGTCTTGTCAACCAGCCCGAGGCAAAACTCATTTTATGGCGATATTGAGGCTAAAATTCTGAGGGCGCGGTGGTGAAGGGCGCAACCCACAACACTCACCCTGGGAGATGGGGGAGGAGAGGAATGGGAGAGGGAAAGGAGAGAGAAAAGGGATTATTAAGGGGGAAGAGGGTGAGGAAGGCGGAGATGGATCGGAAGGGGAGGGAGGAGAGAAAGGGAATGAGGAAAGGAAAGGCATTAACTAAGGTGGTAAAGGAGAGCTGAAGAAAAGGGAGAGGGGAGCCAAGTGAGATGCAAAGAGTGAAGAAGTGAAGATATAGGTAATGGCAGGGAGATGGGCTAAGGAGAGGACAGGGAAGAAGAGGGAAGGCACGGCACTGAAAGGCGTCACTTGGATGAAGAAAATTCTAGAGAAATCTTTAAATACTTCCAGTGAGAACCAAAACACCAGAATCTGTGTCTCGTTTTTATTTATTTATTTATTTTTATTTATTTATTTTTTTTATATCTGAAATAATATTTTCAACCCTTTCAAAACAAAAAGAAATTCTCCAAACATTGATAAATCTTACAATGATATATGGAATAAAATTAAAGTGATATCGTGGTCAAGAAGTTAATGCTAACTAACTAACCTAAGACGAGAAGCTTAAACTGAAGCATTATCAGTTTGTCTAATATTCCTGAATTTACCATAACTCATTAAAGTGACGGCGTGGTAAAGAACTGCAGACGGGAAAGTTAAACTGATCCATCTAAAGTAAATCAACAACCATACCACGTTCATCATCAAAAGGCTGTCACAACCCACCCGGCCACAGAACACGGGAAGCGGGAGACAGTAAATGCGAGTAAATAACACTGGCCCCCCCCCCACACACACACACGTCCCTCCACAAGCTACAGACTCGGGACTTGAACGTCAAACCGCAAGAGCCAATTTACTTCCTGGGTTGGCTTGACATTCCCCTGCTGAACAATTACGTGGCAGGAAGGCTGGTGGCGAGTATTACATGATAGCTTCACGTCACACACACACACACACACATACACACACACACACACACACACACACACACACACAGAACATACAGGGACGTCATCATCAGAACCAGTCCACTTAATACAACTGGTCGAATACTCGTAAGTTCCAAAGGGGAAAAGTTCATACATTGCTCCTACTCTCACGGGCCCGCCACCTGCTGCTTCTCATAAACGCAATGACTGGCTGACAAACATGATGGTGGCTGATAACTAGACTCAATATTTCCAGGTCCGTAAAATTAGAAGACTTCGCAAATATTACCAGGAAAACTTGGCGCTTGTTTGATTCATATCAGTTTATGAACTCGGATACAAAAACGCTCCATAAAATAAATATAAGCTTAAAGAAAATAAATGAAAATACAAGAAGCCGTCAGGTCTACACGTGGCAGTCCCTGTGTGAAGCATAGCCATCTACTTCCACCTGCAATCCCCATTTATATATCTGCATGATCTTTCTAAAGCTCCCTATGATTCGGCACTAACAACCTGATTACTGAGTCTATTCCGTTCATCTACCACTCTATCTGAGAACCAATATTTCTTGTTTCTCTTTTAAATCCATCTATTTCAAGCTTGAATCCGCTATGTCTTGCCCTATCCTCATTACCAACCTAAGGACTTTATTTACGTTGCCCTTGCTATATCCCTATTGTTTTTCAACATGATCTGACGCAAGACACTCAATTCTATCCACACACACACACACACACACACACACACACACACACACACACACACACACACACACACACACACACACACACACACACACACACACACACACACACACACCAGTTTACTGCCAATCGTGATAAACTCACATCAACTCCCCATCAATATTAGTCACACCAGATTTTCGTATCAAGAGGCAATGGATTCTCCTTACACAAACATTAGAGACAGTATTTCCTGGTATTATCTAGCTAGTATTGCGTTGCTTTATCTCCTGCTCTATAAGGGGCTCTAGTGAAAATTATTGCAGTTTTCAATAGTGTTTTCATGATTGGTGATGGCTTCACAACGATTCTACATCATCAGTGGCAAAAATCACCCTTGGGAACACAACTGATCGTCTCTGAGGCCTTTGAAAATAGTCCTGATGGAAGCAAAGCGTTTAAGCGTGCGTGTACATAAGAGGGAACATTTAACTGAATAAACACAAGAACAGTGAGAAACAAAGACTGACTACAAAACGCCAGCAGAGGCTTTCGAAAATAATCCTGAGAACGAAGCGTTAGGAGTGTGAACCTGTGAGGGCATATAACTGAATAAACACTAGAACATATGAACATAAACGAAAACGGAGACTACAGAACGTCAGCTGGTATACACATCTCCTCAACACTTACAACTTACTACCTGCCATTTTCATCCATAAATTTATCTAACCTCCTCCTGGAGTTATCTAATGTCGTGCATCCGCTACGGTCTTGCTAAGCATATTCCAGTCGTCCACAGCCTTGTTTGTACACACGTCTTTATGAATCAGACAGACTGGATAGGCTGGTCTAGCGCGCCTTATTGATGTGTCAGTCTGGGTGTTGTTGTTAGATTTTAATTAAGTCAAATGAATTTCATTTTAAACTTGTTTGGTTACTTGCGTTTTGTCAAATACTGTTTAACTTTTTTTTCCGGCAGTGGGAATGACGTAAAAGGCAGTTGAGCAAAAACCTGATTAATCTAATGGAGACATGAGCAACGTCCATCTATCTATCTATCTATCTATATACCAAAGACAGTAATCTCACGCGGGGTGTCCTAAACAAAGCACCACACACTCATACACTATTCAAATTTTTAGCCAGGTGGTCACTATGAGGGACAGTCTCGTGGACAACGCTACTACACCCTAGGAACTTAGGCAGAGGACAGCTGGTCACATATTTCCCCAGCAAGGCCCGACTGCATACAATGGTTCACCACTGCTCCTTCATAATGAGTGACGTGAAGACAAATAATAAATATTCATCAGGGCAGCAAACACCCACATGGCGCCTCCACTACGAGATAAATGACACCAACCTTGAGAACTATTACGACTTGAAGCCTCGCCTAACAATCAAAGCTAACATACAGGCATACATACATACATACACAGACAGGACAGACAGAGACAAAAGGTTATAACCAGAACAAAAATATCAACTTGAGTGTATCGGTAAACTCACCTCCCCTTCCCATCCCTTTCCCCTCCCTCCAACCCACTCACTCACCCATGCTCCCCAACATACCACATCCACCCCATGGCCTTACACTGTCCCATCACACCCTATGAAGTCCCATTCCCCTCATCTACCCCATCCCCTCACATCTTCCTTCCTGTCTCATTACCAGCCCCATCCTCTATCCACCCCATTTCTCTCCCACTATTCCATCACATCCTCCCCAGTTCCCATCCCTCATAAATGCCTCACTCTCTCTTCATCTCCCTTCATTATAACCCCAATCCCAAATCCCCCTTCCATTCCCATACGCCGCCCCATCATATCCTAACCAGAGACAATCACTCAGTCTCCCCTCGTTCTCCCCTCACTCTCCCCTATCCCACGCTCAGCTCCCCTCGCCTCCCCAAAGATAGCACCCCACTGCCTCGAGGGGAAGAAAACACATACAAGGTGGCAGCTTCCCTCGATGCTCGCTGCCTTAAAAAACTGTCAGCTTTAAAGATCTAAGACGCCTTTTGCGAGAGGAGGAGGAGGAGGAGGAGGAGGAGGAGGAGGAGGAGGAGGAGGAACAAAAAGTCGAAAGGAAAATGCTGCAACGAACTCAAAAATAAATAAATAGATAAATAAATAAAATTTTAAAAAATACATAAAAGACTGAAACACCAAATAAGATAAAGAAGTTAAAAGAAAAGAAAAGAAAGAAAAAATAATAAATTAAATCATAAACGTGTGTGTGTGTGTGTGTGTGTGTGTGTGTGTGTGTGTGTGTGTGTGTGTGTGTGTGTGTGTGTGTGTCCACGTGCCTTACTACCAAAAGTTCAAAAGCATAAAACCGAAATAATATCAGCAAATCACACAAAAAATTATAATAACACGAGTTCTCAGAGAGAGAGAGAGAGAGAGAGAGAGAGAGAGAGAGAGAGAGAGAGAGAGAGAGAGAGAGAGAGAGAGAATGTGCCTGTGTAGCCTGGAGCCGCGTGTTGTCCTCTCAATGGGCCGCTGCACTCCACAAACACACGCGATTGGCCCGCACCAACACCCCACAAAGGGCGCCAAAATTGAACCAGGATTACGTTTTCTTTGTCACACTAACCTGAGAGGAGAATGAGAGAGAGAGAGAGAGAGAGAGAGAGAGAGAGAGAGAGAGAGAGAGAGAGAGAGACTCCTTCCTACACAAGTCAAAGAGAAGCAATTTTACCTCCACACCATGACTTCCATTACAAATCTCTCTCTCTCTCTCTCTCTCTCTCTCTCTCTCTCTCTCTCTCTCTCTCTCTCTCTCTCTCTCTCTCTCTCTCTCAAGAATCTAGATCATTAACATTTCTGAAATTCGTCACATAGAGCACATAACAGTTCCTTAAATTCGCAACATAAACCATAACTGTAAACATTATTCTCTTACACTCACCCACGTCTCCGAGATACAAACACTGAAACTGACTAAACCCACTACTATATAATGGAATTTACTTAACTGCACCACTGATTATTGTGAAGTACCTTTTTTCACGTTTCACTCGATTTAGTTGAATTCCTGAATATGTTCCATGTTTTTTTTTTTTCTGGGACTAAAACGATGCATATTCATAAGCTAGATCAGGTTTGGTTAAGTCATCGTCTCTAAGCACTAAGAAAATAATAATCTTAGTTACATGATTTCCCAGTGATAAAAAAAAAATATATATATATATATATATATATATATATATATATATATATATATATATATATATATATATATATATATATATATATATATATATATATATATATATATATATATAAACTACAGTAGATTAGGTGAGGTCAAGTTTTCGGTCAAGTTACGTTAGGAGAGTGTACATACACAATGCAATCATTCTAAGCAGTGAGATAATATTTAGCACTCCTCTCCCTTCAGCACCCATACAGAAGCCAACACCTCCCCTTCACTTCTTCCCTCAGCACCTTACTCCCCATAGCATTGCCATTCCTGTTCAGTGCACTCCACCTTCCACACTCCACATCCACATTCCTTCCTCAACACCCCCTTCCTTCCACCAGCACGTTTCACTTCCACCTAGCCACATTCAACTTCCCAGCAGCACTCAGACAGTAAGAACCTTCACATACTCTACGCTAGTAAAAAAAAAAAAAATACAAATAGATTAGTCCCCCTTATTCATTTTCTTTGTTGATCTCCAAGTCATGAGTGTTGAGTTTTATGGCTACCTGAAGAAAATAAGGAAAGTCTAGAAACTGCAACACAATCTTGGCCATCTTATCTCAACTAATTTTAGTGTGATGTAGCAGATGCTACCATAGTTTCCAAAGGTGTTTTCATGATTCTAGGTTATCACGTGGTGTTATCAGGATTGATATGAAGTTTTCATCAGCCACTATAATAGAACCTTCTAAAACAGTGCTTTGTTGGACCTTGGCATACCTACATAGTACACTAATTTCTAGTGATATTTCAACAATAATTTTTCCTCATTAATAAGAAATCATCCATGAGATGTCAACTGATCATCTGTGTCCCTTAACAACAGCCCTGGAGAGAGAACAAAGTTTTTAAGATCACAAACTCATTACTGTCAATGGTATCGGTCTCAGGTGATGAAATGGAAAGTGTTGGAGGAGGCAGAGGTACCTTACTTTTATAGTTTTATTCCCATACCATACACACTCTATCTGTATCTTTAAGGAGGTTAACATGTGGTGTTATCAGGCTTGATATGAAGTTTTCATCAGCCACTATAATAGAACCTTCTAAAACAGTGCTTTGTTGGACCTTGGCATATCTACATAGTGCACTAATTTCTGTAAACTGTGGAATTAAAAGCTTAAGAACTACTCTTTTCAATATTTATCAATAAGCATGGCTCATCATTGTAACTAAAAGCTTTGGCAAATCTACAGAGGAAAATAGAAAATAGTATTGCCAAAATAGGAGTAGTGTTTACATTATGTGGTATGAGAGGCAGTGGTAAATGTTTAGCAATGAGGGCTCTGCTATCTAAAATCAAAGTCTGCAACTGAAAATCCACAATCTTTTACCTAACTTTACACACCATCACAAAATAAGCTTAGAATGAAAATTTTGACAGCCACAAACTGCAACTGCAATAGTCTCTAGAATTTAGATGCCTGTAAAAAAAAAAAAAAAAAAGGAGGAAGCAAACTGATAATAGAATGAAAATGTAGAAAATATTTGTTTATTCTGACAGATTACTTGTCACATGATACCTGTGATCAACCCAGTTCAACAATTCAAGAAATTACGAATGTCACCAGAAATGATTGATGGGTGGTGCACCTGTGAATTGCAGGAATGGGAACTGGGAAATGTATGCAGTGCATGTGTTCATCAACAATGACACATATCCCAGTGACCAAGCCTCATTAGTACTGTATGAGATACACAGGAAATCAAGTTGTAACTCAATTATTCAAGTATTATGCTATAGCAAAACAGAAAAGGTAGATAGTTAGGAAAAATGGAAATAGGAGAAGGAAAGTAGGGGAAATAAGGGGAGGGAAGGAGAATGTGCAATAAAAAGTATCCAAACAAGACCTATATTAATGACATGGTGGCAACATATAGACTACTGACACATGGACTACAGTGGTTAAGGAATTACTTCCACAACTTAATGTGGTAAATTTTTTGGGTAGTGTTTGCTACAATGGCAATCTGCAACAGAAGGGTTCACAATAACAATAGTTGCAATTTGCATAAGTTCTTACACAGGTGCCAACCACAATACTATTTCAGTAAACAGCATCCTGCAGACACTAAATCTTTAACTATATTACTGTGTACATTTTGTCACTAAAGTATTTTCACAAGTCTGACTTGGTCAACAAATTTTGAGATAAGCATAAAATTTAATGTTGAATGTTTAGGATGGTCACAGGACAAAGTCCTCAGTTTGGAGGTTAGTTAGATCAGGATTTGTTTAACTTTAAAATACCATTAAGTGTTTGGTTGTTCAATGATTATTAGGTAACAATTATGGAGCAGCAGTTATGGAACATTACCTAACAGAGTTCAGGGAACAGCACGCAACAGAAATATTAACAAATGTCAAAGATAAAATTCATTACATTACAAGATGTACAAGTTACAGTCAAGGGAGAATCTCTGCTCATTGACTGTAACTTATGCATTTTGTCATGTAATAAATTCATCCTTGTAATTTATTAATATATCTTTATGTTAATTCTCACATTTACTTTGTTGACATTATTTTAATTTGGCATTGATTTGTCAGTCATGAAATGACTGTCATTAGGTCTTAACTAGTACCTGAAGTACAATGTTTAAATTAACCACCTACCCCTGTGAAATACTACAACATACAAATCACTGACATCAATAACACTTCAGGGAACCATGATTCAGCATATATCCACGATACATGCGGGCACATTTGATTAATTTATCTCCCTTGCACACTCGGATACCCCCACACCTGACTCAAATATGCGTGTTGTGTACCAACTCTAATGTCCTGTGCATCAAATATTCAGAATCACGAGCAGAATCAGATACACAGCCTACACTGCACCACAAAGGTTCATTATCTCCCTTACGGTGACATAAAACATAACAACCTACCCCCTTGTTATCCTAAGCATCATTACCACCTACAGAACTCTCACAGCAGAACCATGCCTCCAGAACACCTGTCGTAAGTTTTATGACAGATTTCTTTATTAATCACAAAGTTGTCAGGTACTCACAATAATAGCAGTGACAGCCCGGAGTGCTAACACACGAGCTCACTTTGTTTACTCCGGCGTGGCGCGGCGAGACAGTCTTGCTCGTGGGACTGGCGTGAAGGAGGATCTTGATCTTGACGATAAAAGTAGTAATAATGATAGTACGTGGTAGTAGGAATAAAACTCGAAACTGTTACTTTAAACAATACAGTTTTATGGACAAACTGATGAGACAACAATTTGCCTGCAACCACATCGGTGGGTCCTAATCAGTCCCCTTCAATGTCAAGGTATGTTGGACCTCAAGTGCGTCACAGGGGCCGCAGAGTGACTCATGTCATTCTCTCTCCCGCTCAGAATTTTACAAATATTTCTATTTACACCACCGTACCTCTTTAAGAAATTTACTTGATCACGGCAACCAGCTGTCATGTACCTCACTTGTGCATGTCTTCCTGAAGACCAGCCAGCTGCCACGCCTATTATTCGTAGGACTTCACCAGGACACATAAGGATCCCTAGATCATCGCGGCCCTAACAACAACAAGAAATGTATTCGACTTCCTTTCTGCTCAAGTCATAAGACAATCATTGTACTCTAAATGTTGCATTGAAAACATTCATGTTGTCGAAGGAAATGTATGATGTTTTCGTAATGAAACAATGAAGCGCTGTAAAGTGCACGCTTTAGCTGCGTTTTCTAATCCAAAGAGAAGCGAGGACAGTGATGCCCAACCGCGTAGAAGTATCTCTGAGTATCTCTCTCTTACTTAGTGGTATAGTAGTAGTAGTAGTAGTAGTAGTAGTAGTAGTAGGTGTTGTTGTTGTTGTAGCAGCAGCAGCAGAAGCAGCGGCAGCTGCAGCAGTATTAGCAGCAGTAGCAGCAACAACAGCAGCAGCAGCAGCAACAGTAGTAGTAGTAGTAGTAGTAGTACTAGTAGTATATAAAAATAAATCAAATAACAACAACAACAACAGCAGCAGCAGCAGCAGTAGCAGCAGCAACAACAATCATAAAACTTGTTGATCACATATATAAGAACATAAAATAAGGGAAGCTGCAAGAACCCATCAAGCCCACACGTGGCATTCCCTAAGAAGTGACAAATGAGAGCCCCAAGGATTGCATTCTGAGGTGCCTTGGACTCTCATAAAATTTATTTTGAAAGGTCACACTAATAATTAGTAGGATTCTCATGAATATTTATCTAATTGATGATGCAGAATTCTTCCAGTCACCAGAATCATGGAAACAATAACTTCTGGAACCTACTTAAAGTAAAGGAAATAAGACAGCGAAATGTTTGAGAATAGTGTTGCAGGTTTGTACAGCGGCCAAAACTTGAAGCTTGGCCACTGAGTTTTAAAGCCACAAGCGGCAATCTTTACCGTGAGCCGGCCATCATAGCACACTCCGCACCGCCACTGTGATAACTGGAATCATATATATATATATATATATATATATATATATATATATATATATATATATATATATATATATATATATATATATATATATATATATATATATATATATATATATATATATATATATATATATATATATATATATATATATATATATTTTTTTTTTTTTTTTTTTGTCCCAGTACTTTTTTTTTTTTATACTTACGAATTTATTATACAATATAATATTAAATCCATCTGTATCTCATGAACTCACCTCCAACAAATTTCATAGCCGTAATATCACATAAGCCCATCTGCACTCATCCAAGCACACCCATAATATCACCTGCACACACCTCATCCACCATAACACACCCAGGCCGACCGAGAGAACTGAAATGTGCCGGTGCAGGAATAGTTTAGGACCCCTACCCCTGCAACCAGTAGGTAAAGGTAGAGATGGAGGGGGGGGGTTGCCCCATCTCTACCGTTGGGCCCCCCCAAAGACCCCATAGGCCCCGATGCAATGCAACGGCTGACTGCCCAACCCCCCTCTCGGTGGGCCTGGACACACAGGTAACATCACATACACCCTTCCACATCCATCCAGTATACTAATATCGTTGCACTAGTAGTACATAAAATACCCATGACACCTCACATCTCAAACCACACAACACAACATTTATATTATATCACACATACATCCAGTCACATCACACCCATCACAACCACAGTCTCAAGTGTGATTACTCACATTCACACAGTCCTTGGTTAGAGCTTCTTATGGCAAAAAATTTACTTCACCTTCAGATGAATTTCTCATTACTTCTATGGATTAATTAAGAGAGTCATTACATTGGTGGCACCAGTGGGATCCCCATGAATATACATAAATAGATAAAAATAAATAAATATAGCTATTGTATAATGATATAATGTCTGTACATCTCAACGGGGATCACATTCTTTCCAAAAGAGGCTTGGCCTTACGGAAATGGGAAATCTGATATTTTCATAGGATAAAGGAAACTTAAACCCAGCACAAGTTTATCTAAGTGGAGAGAGAAAGCCATGTATTGACTAGAATTACAAAGGCACCAAAAATAACCTTGAAATCTGACAATCATTGGAATCCTCTAAGATGATGTGCTGCTGTTCTCTTGTTCAGGGGTTCAGTCCCCAAGGCAAAAGCTTCTCTCAAGGCTAATGATTTATCTTGTCCAGATAAATTTCTAAGTGTTTCATTGGACTCCCAAAGGAGCATTACAGATAGTGTAATGAGAGATATGGTTGTGAAAAGTAGGCACATCAGAATAATTTCCAACAGTTATGAAAAGGAGAAATATATCTATGGATGTAAAGAAAAATTTAAGAAATAGTATTCTCCTGATAATACATGAATCAGAGACCTGGACATGAATAGGGCAAACAATAGCTTGTGCTGTGGAAATAAACAATGTGAAAGGGGCATGTAGATTGACAAGATAAGGTAATGAGAGCAATGAAAGTGTGCATAAGGGATGTGATATAAGAACCTGTACAAGCAGTGTAAAATGTTTGGTGGTCAAATGACTTCTTGCTCTGGATTAATTTCCAGTATATCAAAAAATCTTTTCCTCTAAAGAAATTTACTGTATATCAACCACATCCATACTTTGCACTATTTCACAATGAGGACAACATTTCTGGTACAGCAGGATTTGTCACACTCAGCCTCTGAACTAATTTTGGGACACACCAGATCCATGCACATTATTTAATTACCTTGCTATGGTGATTAGCTCGCTTCTTATAATTACTGATGTTAGTAAAATCAAGATCATAGAAAATATTTTATTCAAACAAATATTATAAAGGAAACAAGTGACTGGTAAACTCTGGCAGAGTTAAGGTGTTAGCACAGTCCCACCTTGCCAGGATTCATAATATATAGTATGTATTTTCCTCCACAAAATGCATTTAATGTGCAAATTTCAGCTTCTGACATATCTTGATATTCCTTATCCTTAAAATTAAAACTGCAAGAATTTCAACACTCAATGCCTTAACTCCACTTGACTGGTATTGACTTGTGGCTAAGAGGAGTCATTTTTGTTGCAGGTTTTATCCCGGCACAGCCGGGCTGCACCCAGGGCAGACCACTGGCCCCAGCTGGTGGCTCAGCTGTCTGTCCTGGTCTTGGGGAGGACCCTTATGTTAAGTACTCAACACAGACTCTACCAATTATAATGACTTATTGAATGCATTGCCCCTTGATAGATATGTTCAGTCAAACTGACAGCAAGTTCACAACAAAAGTGAGTTTATTTATAAAAAAAAGTGATCACAATTGTTTCCTATTCACTTAATACACAGATCTCTACCTAACAAATCACTAGCAAAAAATTGCACACATACTTTTTTGTATGCATGTGTGTATGTATATATATATATATATATATATATATATATATATATATATATATATATATATATATATATATATATATATATATATATATATATATATATATATATATATATATATATATGTGTGTGTGTGTCTGTGTGTGTGTGTGTGTGTATATATATATATATATATATATATATATATATATATATATATATATATATATTAGTATATGGTACAAGTATAAAAGATTTCTATCCTCATATAGGAATGTAAATAAACTCCAATCATGTCAATTGTCACTGTATTTCAAGGGCTACTGGTTGAGTATGTACACAGGTAGTTACAGGAATGAACATATGCAGCAGCATTATTAAATAAATCTTGATAAAATTTTCAAACAAGTCAGGTAGTCTTTTTTGCCACTCATCTCGCCAGGCAGGTGGGGCTATAAAAACAAACAAGTGTTTAGTACCAACATAATTCCCAATTTATTACAAACTCCTATTTGTTTGATTTCGGTCTGTGCCCTACCAACAACCCCAATAGGGTTTCAAAGATCATGATTACCTGTGATAAAAAAATATTTTGGGATGAAAATTCTTCCAAATGATTACAAAGCAATCAATGGAAAGTAAGGAGTTAAAACCCAAGGTTGTGTATAGAAAGACTGTCAATATATGGTCCATACATTATCATTTCATATTTTTATTAAATATTAGCAGCTATAAATTTGCATGATTATAATCCCCAGGATGAACTGAAAAGAAAAATCAAATACCTATCTGCCACCACTAGAATGTCTAATTAAGATGAACAATGGAAATAGTAATTTCAAATTAAAATGACAATGACAATGCAAGGTAATATATCTACACAATGAATGAGAAATAAAAGCAGTGTATGGGTGTGAAGCAAATGCCTCAGTTCCATAACCTGTGAAGGTACTGGGTGGCTCAGGAGTAAGGCAGAACACATAACAAGATGGCTCACCATCATTGATGGGTCTGGAGGGGAAAGGAAGCAATCAGTGGGGGAATAGAAAAGAAAAAGAAAAAAAAAGTAATAGAGGGCAGGCAACAAGGGGGGGGGGGGAGAGAGAGAGAGAGAGAGAGAGAGAGAGAGAGAGAGAGAGAGAGAGAGAGAGAGAGAGAGAGAGAGAGAGAGAGAGAGAGAGAGAGAGAGAGAGAGAGAGAGAGAGAGAGAGAGAGAGAGAGAGAGAGAGAGAGAGAGAGAGAGAGAGAGAGAGAGAGTGGGACTGATGAGTTACCAATCAGAAGACTACACCATTTACAACAGGAGCTTGTAAATATACAACAAGGCTAGGTGGGGCATATGGCAGAAAAAAAACATCTTGACAGTTGGCTCACACTTGCAGATTGCAACGCACTACTCCTCAATAGTTTTTATATAACCCAGGCACAACAGAAGTGAAGTCCCAGTCTTTGGTTTCTACACAAGGGCGTGGGGCAACTGGGAGTCAAGCTCTGCTCATGCTACACGTTGCACACTAGTTCTTTAACCACGATTAGGGTTATGTTCTCAGTCAGCTATGTGACCAAATCTTTACAATACTGTACATATCAATATTCAAATCACCTCATTCATCCTATTGGTTATACATAACAAAACTGGGCAACTTTAATTTTGTATTCCTACAGCCAAAGTATTTACAAAAGAAAACAAGGTAAAATGTTCCTTTGGAACCTCTTCTGGTTAACATGTGAGTGCAACACAATGATAATGTTACACATGATGTGAGGCTCACACGTGGAGCTATATGATATGGTGGGTGTTGGCCTCACTCTTCCCAAAGTCCACTGGAGTGTTTGGTGAAGCTCTTTAAACTCCCACCACACGTCATCTACACAACCGCACTACTCTGGCCAGTGCTGGTGGAAGGGGGTAAGTACTAAGACACTTTGTTGTTCATTCACATATTGTTCAAATAAACTTCATTTCCAAATATCACACTTTTTAACCAACCATATACTTTATATATATATATATATATATATATATATATATATATATATATATATATATATATATATATATATATATGATCATGTCTTTTCAAAGTTATAGAGTCAAGATAGCTTAGTACATTTTATGTAAACAAGTGTTGTGGTCGCAATTAATTTCAAAAGGCAACTGGATTTCGAACAGCGAGAGGGTTCCACTTTATGCTTTGGAGAGTGAGGATGGGAAGCCAACAAGCCAATGGTGCTTCAGGTGAGGCCTGTGGAACTTAAAATGAGAATTCTTCCATGAGTGAACTTGTTATTAGTTTTCTGTGAGCTTCATAGGGGGGGTTGCCAAAACACTCCAGGTCAGGACACGAAAATGCATTCTGAAAACACCTCCGAAAATTTGCAGTGCCAACATTTATCTATTAACATTTTTAACAAGAGCAATTCAGATGTATGTTAGGCACACTTCGGAATATGTTTTAATTCCCTGAATCTTTCAACAAGATCGTGTGACCCAGAGACATCACTTGAGGCACCCCCCTTTCACTTCCTGATGAGAAGACCATGATTCAGGCTGTGTTGTGCCCAAGTGGTACTTCTACTAGAGAATCACCTAGTTCAAATTCCCCTTGTAGTCACAGTTTCAGCTCATTGGCAATCTTGCTAGCAATATTCTTAAATCCAATAGAAGTTCCTGATATCCTCTTGAATCGAACACCATTCAAACTAAGTCTTGGCAGCTTACACACCTGAAAGGTAAATAATAATTAGGTTCAAGCTAAAAATAGATAAATACACATTTATATGATTAATTCTGTGCTTTCTCTCCAATTAAAAGAAAATGATGAATGATAAGATAATGAAAGAGGTGAGGTCATGTGTTTGGTTATCTGAGAAATTATTCTGGTTATTTCTGAAAGGTATATATTTCAATAATCTAACTGAATATGCAATCCTTTGGCTGAAAGTACTCATCATGCAGTGTAAGACTGATCAGCAAAATAACATGTATGAGAATAACTCAACAAAACAGGTTATGTAAGTGTCAAGTAAATTGCAGGTGTATAGACTGAAGACAGAAGGACAAGAACCTGAAGTGGGATCTAGAAAACTCAAGAACTGACACACATGAAGGCATAAAGACAGTAAGCCTGGAAGATTTTATAACAAAGATAAATTTGTGAATGCCATCCTTTTGGATGAAGCCCCTACAAGAAAGAGTTATTTATCAGCTAACATTAAGAGTAAGAATATTTGTGAAAAAATAACCTACAATGAAAATATGTTCTGGCCTTGCTTAATTTCAGTATTAAAAAAAAACATCTTTTGAGGCACATTCTTTTTTGAAAATTCTGGGGTAAAGTCTTAGTCAGTATTTATCATACTGGTTTCACATCAACATATGATTGATAAATGTAAGTAACTGCAGGAAATGTTATATTTAACAAGAGATAGTACTTCTTTAATTAAGAATGATGATATGACAAAATCACTCTTAATTAATCATTGAGGGAATGTCTGCAGTAATATAGCATGCATTAATATCAATATAGCTATACTCTAATGACATTATCTATGATGTACATATCATGCCCTAAGATCTTCAAACACCTATGGTATATATATATATATATATATATATATATATATATATATATATATATATATATATATATATATATATATATATATATATATATATATATATATATCAGGTACAACACACAATGTTACTCACCTCAATCTCCCATTGTACTAAGGAGTCTGTGTTGGGGTCCCCATGAACGCATAGAAGCAAGAACTTTTCTCGCTGCTCATAATCACAGTTGTTTGCATCTAACACCTGCAACAAGAGAGAGAGTACCAGAAGACATCATTAGTTAATGAGAATCAATTCATATCCCTGCTTGTTCTAACTTTCCCATGCTGCATTAACATATAACAAATTTTTGATGACTGGCAAATATGCAAATAAAATTCTAATAATGCTAGACTCACACTTACATTACAAATACAAGACACTGTCCTGATACAGAAGCTATCTCTCTACTTCAAGACTATTAAAACATAACATAGTACTGTACTTGGGACTTTCTGCTACATAATTACATGCAAAAACACAAGGCCCAACATTAGGCCACTGAATTACATTTAAGATTTCATGCAAATATAACGACAAAATAATGATGGAAAAAAAATTTATTATGTTTCCAGCATCATGCTGGTTTTATAATACCCATTAATAGCCTGCTGTTTTATGTTTATAACCTTGTTGAAATTAAATTAAAATAAACAGGAGTACAGAAAGCTTCATTTAACTTAAACATGTAAAATAAAACTGCATAAATGCTTCATGAAAGCACAATGTAATACGTTAAGGAACGCAAAAGGGAGCAAGGAAATTAAAACAAACACTGAACCAAATCTAGCATGACATTAATGTTGGTCTACAAGCAGCCACAGTCTATAACTTTTGCTGTGGTAATGACAGGTTCAATGACACAAATGTGCACACAGAGACCATAATAATTTGGGGATCACAATGAACTGTCCTACATGACTTCAGGAAATTAACTCTCTGCTGGAGCACTGGGAGGCGAAACCAATGAGACCAAGAATAAGAAGTTAAGTGGTGAAGACCTATGAGAATGGTGTTATGTGGGGCATGTGTGGTATGTGGGATGTCCTTCATTACTGAGGAGGGGATCAACAAGGGGATGTGGTGGGCAGGGGGCAGCAAGGGGCACCGAGGGAGATAGCTGCTAGCATGAAGACAGTGTGTTAAGCAGGACATGCAGCGGGTGGATTACTTTTCGTCGCTATTCATGGTGCTGGGGGTGGTCTACCTTGCGAATCTCGGCCATGATGTCATTGGGGTCGCGTGAAGAGGTTGTTTTCATGCTCCACGTGAAGCGCAATGACCGAGGCTTGACTTGTTCATCATTATTCACAGATGGGCTGGAAAAGTAGGCAGTCATTGTAATTTCTTGTAAAACTAAGGCATGGATGAAATCTGATGGATGATGATGTGGTTATGACGATAATAATAATATGATTACAACAATGATGGTGATGATGATGATGATGATAATGATGATGATGATGATGATGATGATGATAATGATGATGATGATAATGATGTGATTCTTTATATCTCACCTCATTAATAATCATAATAGTATTTTAATGCCTTTGATGTTTACTGTTTTCACTTTGTGGCATAGACCATTTCAATCCATCATAGCAAAGACTGAGAGACACAAGCACAGACACAAGCACTGCCTCACATCTTTGCTTATATTGGGGACAGGGCTGATCCTCACTGACTGCACTGCGTAAGGGTCAGTTCTGTTGCTCTATCATTATTACTATAATCATCATTAAAAAGGTGGGATCATTAGACCATATGATGAGAAGAAAGGGCACTCCACAATGAATCAGTTTGGAGAAGGCATATTAGTCAACATCTGCAAATGCTAATGAAACATGGACACAGAAGCTGAGTTCATAGTCTATGAATGCAGTATGGAAAGTGAGTATTCGAGAGGTGCTTGTGGATTGAGCAAAATGGATGGTGAAAGTGGTGATGCTTCATGAGTATATAAAAATATCTAGTATGTCCATTAAGGGAATGAGTTTTAGAGTGGTAGACTTGATGGAACACTGAGATGCTTTGGGGACAGAGAGAATGAGTGAAGGAGAGATGACATGAAGAAATAGATGCTGAGAGTGAGGAAAACTTTACTGGAGAGAGAGAGAGAGAGAGAGAGAGAGAGAGAGAGAGAGAGAGAGAGAGAGAGAGAGAGAGAGAGAGAGAGAGAGAGAGAGAGAGAGAGAGAGAGAGAGAGAGAGAGAGAGAGAGAGAGAGATTTGGCTAATTTTAAAAAATGTAGAAAAGTTTTAGTCCATTACCCACAAAATGTGTGGGATGACATCAAAGAAAAAGAACACAAAAATTCAATTCAGTCAGAAAATTGTCACAATATGAAAATCTAATGATTACTATTATATGCATAATTTTATAATATTTGCTAAGTAATAATATCACACACATTCTCTTTTCAAAAACATTCACACATCCTGCTATATCATGTACATGTTTAATAAGCTTGTTTCAATCATCAATATTTTCATCATTTTCCACATTTTCATATATAATTAACATAACAATCAATTTGAACATTTCTATTTGTAACTCCATAGATGTCTTTTTCAAAGCTCCCCTCAGCACTCCAATACTTCTGATCCTTCTCTCATCCTGTGGCTCACCTCTGCCTCCATAGCAACAACTAGCTATGTATGAAAAAAAATTAGCAACCTGGTGCAGTCTTTCACCAATCAGAATTATATCAGTATCCCTTACAGCTCTATCCTCATTGCATATCATCACATCACTCTTTGCCACACTCACTTTCAGTTTCCTTCTGTCACACACTCACAAATTCTGCAGATTTTTCCTAATATTTACAAGAGCTGCATTAAGCACCTTAACATGTTCATATCCTGTTTCCTAGCTCTGCCTTTCACACCCCTTATTACTGTGGCTATGAATACAATCATCAACCAGAGCAAGATAGAACACCCCTAGCTTGACTAACAATTACTGAGAGGTTCTTCTCTTGAAGATTTTTCTTGGTATCAGTAGTTTTCTGTCCAAATCCACACCCAAAACCCTTAACACCTACCTCATCACATTCCTGTCAATCTCAGCATGTGCATAAAAACTGATCAAATAAAAAAACATAACAGCAAAAATAATCAAACAAAAAACCAAGATCTACAGAAATTATAATTGCACCTACAAAACTAAGATCCATGCCATTTAACAGACATGGAAGACAGCACAGAGTCAATTTCACAGTAAATTCCTGATAACTAGAAAATTAAGCTAATTCAAGGTAGTATTGAGAAACTGCCAATACTGCAACTTAATAATGTAGCTGAGGTATCATAACAAAGCAATTCTATCTATATTTTGGTGAGCTTTTACCTTGTGAAGCTGCATGTAAAGATAAAAAAAAGTGAAAAGAAAAAATTTCATCCATCATGATACTATTATTATGCTCAGTTATTCACATCACACATCAAAAGTAATATGAAACTTTTTTCATGACAGTACAAAGCTTTTATCATTATGATGAACTTGGAAAGAGAAAACAACTGAAAAAATTCTGACTAGAGGAACATGCTCATTCTGAGGAATAAACTGAAGTCTATACAAGCACTTTTGCTTTTATGGTCTCCTTGTCAATATCTAGAATATTCTAATAAGACATGACAGGCAATTAGAATGTGTTCCTGTGGCCCTATGTGCCATGGACAGGCCATGTCCAAGAGCAGGAATGTATCAGGTATGTTACAGAAGTGACTCCAGCTCAAGATCCTTTTTGAAACACTGAATTCAAAACACACAAGGTGAAGTGTGAAAGACTTCTTAGGTAATTGTGTGTTTTGGCTTAAATTGAAAACCAACTGCAATGAACATGATGCAGGACAGTAAAGAATTCTCACTCACTCCAATACAGTTCTATAGCCTTTGCTCATAATTTCTGACAGTTTTATTTACCTCACATGTTTACCACTATTTACATGATGTGGACCTGTGAATCATGGAAGATATATCTCTAAAGTACTTCCTTCCTGGAAAGCACATTTATAAGCCTAACTGAAACAAACCAGACCCATCATTTCCAGTTGTGGGTCTTTCTCTACAACAAGGAAGCTTCAGAGTAAGGTGATGCAAGACATGAAGCATGATCAGGGTGGTCAAGTGAGCAGCCATTGAGTGACAAGGTGATCTACAATGGCAAGGAAACTACTTAAAATACGAGACAAGTAATATTACAAGCAATTACTTTCTGACAGCATAGTACAGTGATGAGAGAGAGAGAGAGAGAGAGAGAGAGGAGAGAGAGAGAGAGAGAGAGAGAGAGAGAGAGAGAGAGAGAGAGAGAGAGAGAGAGAGAGAGAGAGAGAGAGAGAGAGAGAGAGAAACAACTGACTTACACTAGCAAAAATGAACCCAAACAGACTACAAATGGGATGGCCTTTATCAGCAAGATTAATGGGGTGCACTATGGGTAACAGTGAGGAACATGAGATGAGGCAAGTTAGTGGCTGCTAGTGGCTGAAAGAGCTTGCTACTTGTATTTCCCCATCTACAGGAGCTAGCTGGTCCCTGCAGAAAAGTTAGCAGGCACAATAGTGGTGTTGACACCACCAAGCCATCATGCAGGTAGATAAGATGTTGCTGGTCAGGGCAAGGGAAAAAACTTAATGTGTTGCTTGTGGAAACAATCTGACTTTCATTTAACGTGGCAGTGTAGTGAAATAACCAGTGCTTGTTATGAGACAAAGCAACACTAAACCAGAGTATAAAAGTTTTACCATAACCATTTTCTTTCCCCATCAAAGTTAGCTGTTCTATAAAAGTCCATTCAAGGATTAGTTCCCTCATACTTAAATCCTTTAGCATATATATATATATATATATATATATATATATATATATATATATATATATATATATATATATATATATATATATATATATATATATATATATATATATATATATATATATATATATATATATATATATATATATATATAATGTGTGTGTGTATACATACATGTATTTATATGTGTATGCATATGTATACATTTGTACACACAAGCACACACATGCATGCATGCACATGCACACACACACTGCTTGTTAGTTAGGTAGTGATGTGTTTGTCTATAACATGGCAGACTGATGTTCAAACCCACTCAAGTGCAAAGGTTTTCACTGTTCCCTGAGCTGTTATTGCTCCCCTCCAGCATCAGGATGGAATATGCTGTGTGAAGTCTCAAGGCTTTACCCACAGAACTAAGCTCTCTCCAGAAAAGTAGAGATGACAATAACAAGTCCATCATATGATCCTCAAAGACCAAGGGTGAATTACACATTTTCCTTGCTATCTTATAAGTATGTGTGGACCTTAGCTAGCGAAGACCAGACTAGTGTTCAGATTTAAGCCAAACCATGAAAGGTGGTAAACAGGTAAGGCAAGAGATGAAAAGTATCAATGTTCTTTACATTTAGAGTGAGTTTCTTACTTTTTAAAACAGTTTATAATTTTTTACACTGAAAACACAATCCTTCCTAAGTCTCTGAGCTTACCCTTATTTCAGTAATAATGATCAACAACAAATGTTATAATACTGCAGTGAGAAATAATTTATTTTAAGTTCCAAGGACACATAGATGGATATGGGAGTATTTGTAACAGTTATTAGAGACAGTAAACTGAATATTTCCATCCAGCAAGTGACAATGAGCCAAGTCTCCACAATGCTTTACTAGTGCTACACAACACCTACCTAGCAGCTTGCCTAGTTGGTGTTTCCAGGGGGCTGAAATTTGAAACAAAGCAAAAAATCAAACAAACATGCAGAAACATTCTAAAGATAAAAATATCCATTGCAATAAAAGTTATTTTAATAAAGAAAATCTAAAACAAAACTAAACTCCATTACTAAGCAAGGCTTTGGATTTTTTAAAGATAATCAAAGGACCAAGTTTTTGATAATAGAAGACCCAATTCCACAACGCTAACACAATGATATCAAGCTACAACAGTTTTTATTTTGTAATTGAAAACCAAATTGAGGATGAAGTGTAATAGAACAAATACAGTAATTAGGCACTTTTTGGTAATTTCTTCCTCTTAACTTTGAAATGAAATCTCTGTATTTGTAAGACTGTGGCTGAGGCAAAAGAAGCAAAATTTTCAATGACTAAACAAACAGCCTCACACACATGCAATACGTTTATTCCAGGCATCCTCTACAATATTTAAGGCTATTCAATTGTGTGTGTGTGTGTGTGTGTGTGTGTGTGTGTGTGTGTGTGTGTGTGTGTGTGTGTGTGTGTGTGTGTGTGTGTGTGTGTGTGTGTGTGTGTGTGTGTGTGTGTGTGGGCAGTTTTCAAGTTAATGAAAAAATGAGGACACCCTGCTCTAAGTTTTGACAACCAAATTCTTCCTTTTTTCATTTATAAAACTATCGAAGCACAGTAAGGGTAAAAATGGATGCTATTTCTTACAGTACATTATTGCACTGAATATTTACTTAGAACAAATTATGATTTTTTTTTTCTCCTAGATGTAATGGTTATAATATATAAGGACTTTTCACATCATCATGCTTTTGGTGGCATATATATATGCTTCTGTGATTCAGACAATTTTTTTTTATAAGGTTCATTCCTGTGTAATGAAAATAATCTGTTTATGAAAAGTAATAGAGTATCTGAGTTGTTCATATTATAGAAATATAATTTTTGGAACTACTGAGCAGGGAAAAGCTTGAGTTATGGGTTACCTTTAACCAAGAGCAATTTCTTCCACTGAATAAGGTATGACATGTGACTTATTTATTTTTTCAGTATTAGTTCCTAAAGTGACAAACCTGTGTGTGTGTGTGTGTGTGTGTGTGTGTGTGTGTGTGTGTGTGTGTGTGTGTGTGTGTGTGTGTGTGTGTGTGTGTGTGTGTGTGTGTGTGTGTGTGTGTGTGTGTGTGTGTGTGTGTACTAATATTATTGAGAAGCAATTATATTAACTACAGCATAGAGTAGATTCAAATCAAACTAGTCAACTTTTACAACACTTTCTCATAGAGAGTAGTTGACTATTTATACAAGAACTTACATAATGAAGAAATCTATGAATACATAATTGGAGGCTTCACTAATCTATTTTCAACAACTGCTCATAGATGACTCTGGCATAGTCTTCCAACCCCTACTACAAACTTTCAGGACATGGCCCTATATAAATATATATTATTTCCGGTACTTCATGCTAGATTAAAAAATATAAATTAGAACAATGAGACTAGTTTATGGAATCTAATACCTATACAGCAAATATCTCTCTCTCTCTCTCTCTCTCTCTCTCTCTCTCTCTCTCTCTCTCTCTCTCTCTCTCTCTCTCTCTCTCTCTCTCTCTCTCTCTCTCCATTCAGAGTATTAAAAAAAAATAAATAAATAAATAAATAAATAAAAAAAAAAAAAAACTATATAGTATGCTGATGTTTTGGTTTCCCATTAAAGAGGACTTAATCACAGCAAAATTAATACACTCACAATCACACAGACAACCATTCCCTCACACCTTAGCCTTAAGATTTTTACTCGTATGTGTGAAGAGAACTACTCCTAATGAAGCACTATGTGTACAGTTCAGTTGCATAGCATACTTGAATTCCTCTGTATCAGGGATAAACAGCAGTGTTGTCTGCTACACCATAATAGCCCTGTTCATTTCCCCACATCCGAGTTTTATCAGCTGAGCAACCCACTTGCAGAATCTTCTCTCATACCACTCAAGACAATAACACTGTTTATGCATCCACAACTACTCTCTATTCATTCATATCATGCACAACCACTCAGGTGTGAATGTATATATGGACACAGTCTTGAAAGCCTTGAAAGAAAGTCCTGCAACTGGTCTGATCGGAGGATTGGTTCAAGTGTGAGGAAAGGGATGGGTTCTATTAAAGAGCACCAGAGGTAACCCAGCTCTGCAAATAAAGTAAAACTTTTCTAGCTTTTAAGGAAATAGAGCTTCAATGGAAACATTATCAACCCTGAGCCTTCTAAGACATGCAGAGTGCAGTTTTCTTCTATCTTCTTTTCCTTTCTTCCTCCCTTTTCCATAAATGGATCTTATTTAGTGAAGCCTCTAATTACTACATCCTCAAAACTCTGAAAACATGGAAACACAGATACTTGCTTACATATTAACAATGCATCTTACCGTTTTGAGAACTTAGAAGATAATTTGGAGAAGAAACTGGTTCTACTGGCAGATGATAGTACACTTGTATCTTGAGTGGTTAGAGGCGCTCCAACTCCTCCGAACGTGTTGTTATTTCGTCGGTTTTGTCCACTATGGAACGTTGATCGACTTTGGTGGTTTCGAGGGAAGGGATTGCGATTGGTTGAGACAGGTGATACAGGAGTTTTGTTCGATGAGCTGAAACGTAATAAATGTTTCTGTTTAAGCGATATGCTGTAAACCCACGTTCATGTCTGTTGAGCAGCTCAGACAAACACCTGATATTTCTATAGTATTAGGGATGTTAAGAGCCTCAACAATAGACAAAATATGGAATTCAATTTGAAAAAATCATTATCAGCACAATTTTTTTTCTTGAGAAACTGTAAGGAATAACTTTTCAATAGTCTTTTAATGTCAATTAGTAGAGGTATTTACAAGACTAGCAACAACAGTGCATGCTATAGAGGCATTCACTAATGGTCTCTGCAACATTTGAAGGCAACAGAACTACAAAGGTCATGCAAAATTTATTGTTAGGCTCGTCACACCACCCTTTACAGATACCAGATCTTGGTAGGCTCGAACTGACCAGAATGTGTAATGGTGTGTATGTATGTGGCTTATGCTATGCCTGCTATATACAAGCTGCCATGCAACTCTCATGAATACGTTCTGGAGGGAAACGACACTGACACTGGAATGGTGCAGGAGCAGAAGACACAGGTGAAGGTGCAAGCAGAAAGCAACAATTTGTGTGCACCCACACAGAGACATACTACCTTGACCGTAAAGGATCTAGGGGGTGGTCTAGGGGCGAGAGATCCACTCGACCTGGACCAGCACCCGTGCCCGCAGAAATGGACGCTGACTTGAAATGACCTTTTGCAGGTCGAGAGTTAGTGGCTGTCGAGGGGTGGCCATGGGACAGGCTGTCCACCGGGGCCCCCACCACACATGAGGGAGGGGCCCCAGGGAGGAGTGGTACTGCAGCCACACCACTGTAGTCACAAGACAACCAGAGTTATGACAGGCCACACACACATGGACACACACGCAGGCTGTCACTCACCCCCTTCTGAGCCACATACCAATGAGAAGCCACTGACTGTCACCATCCTTATTAATATAATTGCCATCAGGGATGAACAAAGATAGCTGCCTTAGACAGCTATATCACTCATGTCCCTGAGAAATCAGCTATGAACATAGCAGTAAAATGTTCCCAAGAAGGCTTTTTAGGTATATAAACAAAGGCTCAACTAGAAGAAGGTGCCTGTGACTGAGTAAGTCATGCACGGGAAACCATCAAAATCCAGGAGACCACAGACCCAGAGAGTCAACGGAGGGAACAGATGCATTGGATAAGGGCTTGAAGTTTGTTATGGGCAGCAGTAGCACTACAAGCAGCACTTGCAATAGCAGTAGCAGCAGTAACAGCAGCAGCATTAGTTATCTGCCACATAAGCCACTTTGATTTAGTACTCACTTCAGATATACCAACACAGGAGTTGACAGCCTATGCACTGTCAAGTGTCCTAGGTCATAACTAGTGGTTATCATGTCTCAAGGTAGTCATACATTTGTAGTTCTGTGTGCAGTATATATAGATGTTCTGTCTTACAATTCAGAGCTCTGGTTTGCAGCATCCAATGAAAGTTACTAATTACACATCGAACATTCATTGTCACATATCAGAACTGGTCAAGTTTATGGCAAACCAAAAGCTGAATTCTTGTTTATCTGAGGGTGGGTGGCGCTAAGTGTTGGCAAGGATTATGTGTAAGGCATTATTATTAACTTCTGTACACAGTACAATTAGTGCATGAATGACACAGTGACATTACACGAGCTTTGGTTTACACAAAGGCAGACTGGAAAAGGGAGGTCAAATAGAACTATAGCCATTCAACAATCAAGACATACACTTCTTAGAGGGTAGTCTGATCAAATCAACAGCTGGGGTGTGAATCAGCAGGGAAGGAAAGGCAGCCAGTTTAATAATACAAATCAAAGACTTATACTGCACCATTCAATTTTGGTTTAAATAAATTTTCTTGGGCATTATATAATGCAATTCCATCAAAAAGATATTATAAACAGAATAACAATCATATAGGAGCACAGTCCTAAAGATCATAAACTGAATGGTGCCATCTTCACACTGTATCCTGGGATGACACAAGCGCTTACTCACCCTCGGATAAAACCACTCAGAGTTTTGCAGGCGAGTCTCGCGGGAAAGAACGAGCGCCTAACAGGAATGTGGACACTGACAGACAGACAGACAACACATAGGGGTCAGATCTCTCTGTTGTTGGTAAGTAACAAACTTCACCATCTACTGCAGAGCTATTGGGCCTCCTGCTATGCCTGAATCCATTTGGAATATATCTAGAGCAGGAGTACTGAAAGCTCCAGCACAGTAGCATGTCTACTTTCATAAGCAATTTTGTGAATTGCAGTGAAAGATACGAAAACAAAAAACAAAAATTGTTATTTATCACACTCTAGTACACTAAAAACCAATGTTCAGCATAAACTTGGGAGTTAGGGAAGGCACTGCTCAGTACTAGCCCCTCTCTGACCAGTGCTGAGCATCTGAGGCATCATGCACCTACAGGGACAAATACGCCTTCACGGACCTCTCTTAAATCTAATTTAGGACTATCAAATAGTAAATTCCCACTTACACAGTTAAAACTCCAAGAATGCAATCATACTTAAACATTACTTCTTGATTATGTAATAGCTTAACCTCATTCACCATTTCTTACTTGTTACTTCTCTAAAAAGGCACAATGCTAACAAGCACCCAAAGCCCTTATGTGACGAGTCCGTGTAAGTGTACAAGTGCCACTATTTTTGAGTTCACACTGTAGCAAGTTCTGGGCAACAAGATCTAGTAGTGGAGGCGAGCGAGTCTGTACATTCATCAGTTTATGGCAGAAAATTACTGACAAGTGCATACTCACTTTTCTTGTGTAAAGATCTTTGGCAAGATTGTGAATCCCATTGGGGGGCAGTTTTGCACAAAGCAATTGTCAGGGATTAACTATTAACATTCACATAATAAACATGGTCATTGGTTTCAAAATATCCTCCACTACCTTGTTGGGTCACAGTTTTGAATGTGTGTAACCAGCCAATATTAAGAGTATTACGGGCTCTGCTTCTGATTTGTCATGACCATTTTCCTGAGGCACACTAGAGGAAAATGACTTCAAGAAAAGTGTTAGCCAACCTCAAAACAGATGCAGGATAACATTTTTAGCTTAACCTCAATGATTACACCCTTGGTAGTGATCGATGGCTGCCAGCAACACAGCCAACACATTCAAGCTTCTCAAGAGTGAGCTCATTTGTATAATGTTCAGATCACACAATTATACAAAGGCAGTTACTGAGGTTGTCCTAAAGATGGAGGGCCTGCATCAGGGGGCAGGGATCAGGTGGATGGGGGGGGGGGGGGTCATAAATTGTACTCACTCCTGAACCGTGTGGACAATGGCTTCATTACACACGTTACTCTCTCCCTGTGAGCCCCTAAAGGCATAAGGAATTATTGAAATTTTTCTTCACCAATTCAGATTTACCTTATGGACTATATGCAGATGTAAATGAGATTTTTGTGAGTCTTATCAGAGACTCCTCCAGAGAATATCTAAGAAAATATAAATTAAATAAAAGAGTAGATGGTCAAGAAATTGTGGCATCTAAAAAGCTGTGGTATTACAATGTCATTCAGATAAAGTGTATATCTAAATGCATTGATACATATAAAAATTTGTGATCAGAAAGTGAGGTGCCAATCAAATAGTTGAATAATGCAAATAATTTTTTTTTGCAGTGAATCTAAAACCTGGTCAAAAGTGAGGACTACCTATAATGAATGGCAAAAATTTCTTCAAAAATTTGTGTTCAATGCTGTCACCTGTGAAAATTTCTGAATTTCATATATGACAAGAAAAATTATCATACTGTCAGATGTCATACTATTCATAAGCATCAAGCAAAATATAGTCATAAGTACAGAACTAAATTCTACAGAAAATCTGTCATGTCAAATGGAATTTTTGAAATGCCATGAAATGTTGAATTCATAAAGACTTTAAATAGTAAACCTAATTTCAATTAGCCACAGTACTTCTGGCTTACATACTAAATATGAATGATGAAAATCACTTCTGTAAGGAGACATGAATATATCAATCAAGGAGTAATTACATATCTTGAAATAACATGCAACACTTGCTGCAAGGTAAAGGGTTCCAAAAGCAAAGGCAATCAGTGAGAAGCTGGTGAGTGTGATATTCTTCACAAAAGCTCTTTACTCCTTGTTGTCCCCCTAGACACCACAGAAAGAATTTCACAACTGACAGCAGGCTGGCATAGCAAGACAGGTACAGTCTCAAGCTGGTCATTTCTCATGTCGTAGGCAATGGTGCTGAGGATCTCAAGTATCCCCACTAAAGACCAGGACAAAGTAACATTCAAATGGATATATTCTAGTGAGTCCCATATAAATATTATCTTGTATCATGTTAACAGATCGGAAAATTTTGTTACAATACGGATACTTGGAAATTTTTGCAGTATTATATTAGATGTACTATTAGGATAATATTGTTATGATACTGTTGTGTTAGTGAAAGGGCCAATGTAAAAGTTTAAATGTACTTAATGGGACACACCACATAAAAAAAGACTTGGATTTGAATTTTGAATATATATACCTGGCAGAATCCGGAACATTCGTAATATTCGTCTTTTCCGTTGACGATGCTTTACTGGGGTCGTAGGTGATTGTTGAGCGTCTGCCGGAACCACTCATTCTGGTGGTTATGGTGTTGCTCTTCTGGGCAGTGCGGGACTTGCCAACACCAGGACTTGTCGCTGCACCTGCTCCTGCTGAAAATGTTCCTCAATGAAACCTACTATCACCTTATGTTATCTAGGTATAAATTAATCAAAAAATAAAACCATAAAAATCCTCTGAATGATGATATAATACATGGAGTGGGAAAAACCTCTATTGACATGATGGTTGGTTTCCCTAGTCCCCAGGGATGATTATTGTGAAAGTTCTAACTAGAGGTGATTCCAAGACTAGTGATGTGGATCCATGGGAGTGGTGATGTGCTCTACGTCTAGCACTATTATCATGGTTGAGTGTCAAGTACTTAAAGGAAGGGGAAGGGAAGTGCACAGTGGATATATGAGGCAAAGGAGGCTAGGAAAAAAGAAAAGGAGAGCATACAATAAAATGTTATGAAGGAATGTAACAGGAAAAATGAGAGAAAAGGATGATCAAATAGAAATCTTGGATAAGGAAAGGGTAGTTCTCCACAAAGTGGATGAAAGTAGACAAATATTTTATTAAGAAACTGAGTAAAAAGTTCAGTAAGAATAAGCTTTTCTGGAAAGAGGTTTAGAGAGAGAGAAAGAGAGAGAAATGAGTGGCGAGTGCACTAAGTATGAGATGGAAGAGAAAAGATGGAGTTCTTATATGTTGTGAAGAATTTAAAGGTCTATGAAAATCTTTTTGAATGTTTAGTATGCGAGGAGACAGCAGAAAGAACAATAAAGTTAATTATAATCATAAATGCTGGTGAAAAGCAAGTGCCTGAGCAAAGAAAGAAGCTCTTTGGAAGACTGAAAATTTATAGTGGCAGAGCAGTTATTGAAGGGAGTCAAGACACTTTATAGGGGAGACAAGTGCATGTGCAATGGTGGAGGGAGAGCTCAGTTACTGTTTTGCTATAAAGTGGGAGTGAGACAGGGATGTGTGGTGTTACCATGGTTGTTTAATATGTGTTTCAGTTACATTCCTTTAAGAGATGTCAGCCTGGTACAGTATGTACATGGATAGACTAATTTTCTTGCATAAAGCTTGTAAAGACACCAACATTAGCATACCTTGTTCCAAAACACATTCAGTATCCATAATAGTGGCATCTTCTGAGAGAGAGAGAGAGAGAGAGAGAGAGAGAGAGAGAGAGAGAGAGAGAGAGAGAGAGAGAGAGAGAGAGAGAGAGAGAGAGAGAGAGAGAGAGAGAGAGAGAGAGAGAGAGAGAGAGAGAGAGAGAGAGAGAGAGAGCTATAATGGAAGAGCAGTGCACATACAGATAAAATCAGTTAAAAACTAAAGATAACATAGTTTGAGACTCCAATACAGGGCCATACAATACTGGACTAGCATAAATCTCTAATGCCTTGGGGTGCTTCAGGTCTATTTTACAGCTAAATGTGCTCTGAGAAGTTCACATTTAAATACCTATTTCCTGTTATGAGAACCTTAGGAAAATGGAAGGCTTTGGATAATTTTTGAGGACATTCATCCTCACACAAAATATAAGATAAGTATGAGAAATTCCATAAGCACAAAGGGATTGAAAGGAACTGGTTGGACATTCGATGAGGGTTCGAAGAAATACACCGTTAACATAACAACCTTCTTGTTGTTGCTCATGTGTATGGTTATGGAATATATTACTCAAGATTTGCTTGTCTGAAATACTTTTGTTGGTATTTCACATACTGTTTTCAATTACACATAATATCAGATGTTAAAGTATAACTATTCACACTTTACCCATATTATTTACTTATTTATATCTTGTCTAGATGTCACAATGAAGACAACCAATAAAAATTGTAAAGGACCAGCCACTCAAAACAGAAAACACACATACTTACATTCCATTCACCCTCACACTCTACAAGGCACAGTATGCCTGTTTGAATTCAACAAAATACTCAGTTTTCAGCCCCTGATTATATTTCCTTCAGTAGGCACTGCAGGAGCAGGAGAGAAGCAGAGATTGAATATAAATGCAGGTAAGGTGTCTGAGGAATGTGTGAGGAGCTACACATATGAAGTAAATGATGAATGAGAAAGTGCAAAGAACTTGTGTTAGGAGAGTTGCCTGACTAAGCAGAACAGGGAGCGTTACAATAGTCTGGAAATGTAGAGATGGAGGAGCAATGGATAAAGAAGGAAACTGGATCAGATGAGTGAGGTGAAAGACTTGGGGAACACCATGGATGAGACAGATGGACAGGGTAATTAGCATGTTAAATGCAAGAGGGAAGTCAATGGAATAAGGAAGAACAGTCTCTCACAATAAGGATAAACATGGAACAGTTGAGAATGCATCAGTAGACATGGCCTAGAAGAACTGGTTCAATCAACTTATCATGTCAAGAACAAGGAAGCTGCGTGTATTTGTTACTACATTTGTGGACACAATCATATAACCCATGATTGCTCTGTTGATAACTCCTTTCCTTCCTCATTTTACTCATGCATACTTATACTTTTCTTTCCAAAGAAAGTACTTTCAGGTACCTTTTCACACTGTAAAACTCTATAATTTTCTGTTAATTTCTTCTGGACACACTACCAACTAAACCTTCAGTTATTACACTCCACAGGTGAACAGTGAGATATTCCAGCACTGCATTAATATTTTTTCCAAAAGTTTCCATCTCTTCTTCATCCCCTTCACTACCAAGCCTGTATGCACTCACAAACAAACAGTTTAGTCCAAATTTCACTTCCACACACACACACACACATCAACCTAAATGAAACTTTCCTTCATTCCACGTCACTCTCATGTACTTCTGGTTTTACAAACTATAATAGCACCTAACCTTCATTACAATAATTTTCTTCCTTTGCAGGAGCAACTTATCCATCTTTCTTGAACCTCCACTTACCTCCAGTCTTGCTTGGTGCCCCTGAAGGATCTAGGGCAGTGATGTTTTGGTTCTTGAGTGCCGCTGAGCGGGAACTAGAGGTAGTGGGAACCCCTCCTTGTGCCAGCCTGGCAGTGTTCTCCCTGATGGTTGCAGAATCAACAGTGTTCTGCCGCCGGAAGTTGTTGGTTCCTGCATGGTTCTGTGCATTAGTTGACACAGGAGTTGTTCCTCCACCACCTGTTAAGTTATAAATCATAAATAAAATTCTGTATCTCATGGCTGCTGGTAGCTGAACTGACTATTGAAATAAGATCTATGTAACTGTAGCAGCTCTTGCTTATACACAAAGATGAAGATCATTATATAAAACCATGCGTGTATCTTCTCTTAGAAAGAAAATTATACTTTAACATCTGATATTGTATAGTTAAAAACAGCGGACATCTGGGGCTCTGGTGATAGCATTTCAGACAAGCAGGCAGCAACATTTTGAGTGATATTCCATAACCAAGCATATCATGAACTAAAAGTAAACAAAACACTTTTATTAACAGTGCATTTCTTACCAACTTTCATTGATGTCCATCCAATTGCAAGTTTCATCAAGATTAACGTATCATAAAATTAAATCATTCATATTTTTGTTGATGAAGTTGTAATGAAAGATGCACTGTTCCACCATTATTGTTGCAAAAAAAAAAAAAAAATGTCAAGACCCAACAGAAGCAATAAATCATATTCTTGCATGTTATGCTGGCAGCCTTAATATAAATTACTTTTATGTTGTTTGGTTTGAACAAAATGAGGAAAGCAGGGATGATAGCAAGCAAGGTTAAGAGCTGGCCCTCAACAGCTTTACAACCTCGATGCTGCATTTCAGGTGGAAAGTTAGAACATTTGCATTCTTTCCTGAACTCATTAAACCATTACACTGCAAGGTGGTCATACACAACTGACAGGACGGAGATGGCTTGAAGGGTTCATATGTAAATAACGCTACTTACTTTTTGGAAACTGTACTTCCTCACTTGATGGGAGGGAGGGGTTGCTTTCAAATGGGGAGAAAACCTACTACCATTCTAGTGCAATTATTCTTCTTCCTGTGCTATTTTCATAAATGCACTTCAGATATGTTACACTGATGTTTGTGGAAATACAAGTCACTTAAGATCCCACCAAACAACAAATGGCTGTGTATTCAAATGGTCTAAAGAACATGACTAGGATTGAACTACACACACTAATTTTGTATCTAGAATGCACGATACTAGAAACACTCCATTTTATGATATATGAAAAATCATGAATATTCAGGCCCTGTCTGAAGGAACATGGGAGAAGTGAGCCACAATGGGTACATGTGAAGACGACATCAGTATCACCAAAGTCAAAGCAAAACTTATATCTTCAAGTTGACAATCTTCAATTTCTACTTGCTTAAAAGAACTAAAACTAACTCCTGGAAAGATCAGCAGCAATTCTTGTAAAACTTGAAAATAAACTTCAGAGGGCCAGACTGGTTTCCTTTGCCCTTACTATGGTTTTCAGCTTGCATTTCCTGTTCTTAAACATTTCTTAATCTATCTAAGACAAAGTGAGTGCTTAGGAGGTAAGACAGTGTAAGCATTAATTTTATATGAATGGGGAATGAATGATTTGATGTTAGGAATGTGTGAAGGCATGAAAGGCTAAAGTGATGAAATAAACATGAAAAGATTGAGTGTGAATAAGCAGATTCATTTTAAGGAGATTAAATAAACGCACAAAAACTGAAACTTAGTTCAGTAAATATAAATGGTATGTGTTGAAGAATCTATGAGGAAAGTAGCATGTTAAAGCTTATCATTAGTTAATTACTAGGAACTGATAGTGATGTAAAGTTACTGAAGAAATTTCTTCTTTATACCTCATCTTGATTAACATGTGCAACTTTTAAAAGTGTTATTGTGACATTAATTAGAAACATCAAAGCTTAGTGATTGATACTAAAATTATTCTCTGCATTAGATGTGTATAATGGTGGTGATAAAAATTATCACATGTAAGTAATACATGCAACTTAGAAACTTTAGGTAAATGCTGGAGTTAGGTGTGGACAAGTTAAAGTAAAACAAAATAAACAAACATGTAAATCAATCAATCAATCAGTAGACGAACAAAATTAACTGGTTAACAAAATTGTTAACTGTGTTAACTAATGCCACTGCAAAGCTGGTGCAAATCATTGGATAGCCAAGGGGGATCACCAATGTGTTTTAAAAAGTTAGAAAAGAGAACAGGTTAGGATAAATTAACAACCAAAACAAACTCAAAGACAGAGGGACCACGAGGTAGTGCAATTAAAACCAAAATAAAATTAGTGGTGGGTGGAGGAAGGGGAGGGTGTGAGCCACTGCGATGCCCGTGTTTCAACTCACGAATGGTCTCCCCACCAGAAGATGCTCTACGAGAGGAAGGCTTAGAGTTGGTGGCCGAGACCGAGCGGTGGACTCCTCGGTGCGAGTGAGATGGGGACTGGGCGGCTCCACTGGACTCCTGACCTCGGGGTGTTAGACTCGTGTTGCGCAGTGAAAGGGAGCTTCCTGACCTGGAGCCGTCACTCTCAAGCTGAAATAGCACCCACCATTATTCCTCAAGTTTTTATGGTTAATTTCCTCCTGTGCTATTTCTAGGAAGAGATTCACACAATATTCATGATCTTAAGCTGTCACTCTCAAGCTGAAGTGGCAGCTTTCATTATCCCTTTTTTTTATGGTTAACTCACATACTATCCAACAAATAAAAGCTTTTCAGTTATAAAGCTTAAATAATTTTACAAAACAGCAACAATGTAAAAGAGTAATGACCTAAATTAGTTAAAAATGGCATCAGATTAATCTAAAAATATCAATAACTGAATGGTAATGGAATTATATAAACAACTGTAATAAATGAAATTGGTCAAAATCAAAATAACTCATTAAAAATTTCTAGTTTCTATTGCGTCAGATAAGTTTCCAGTAATAATCAAAATGTGATGTTCTGAAGGAAAATCACTGTAACAACACAGATTTCTACTTACATTATAGTTGCTACTCTCTTCTATCAGTAGCCCTATCTTTTATGTACAAAGTAAACAAGAGAAGGTGATACCCACATCTGAAGATCTCCGTCCCAGCAGCAGGTAGGTGGCATACACATCATCATACTTCTGACCTTTCAAACTTTCCTCAATCTCCGTCCTTAGGTAACCCATTTCACTTAGGATTTCAATTCTTTTTACATCATCATAGTCCATAACAGGTTCCACATACGGCTTTAGTTCATCATCCTCATAGCCGATATTCATCCATCTGTCTTTCATTATTGTCTGCAAGTATGAAAGTATTGCATATAGTTAGTTATAGAATCATACACCATATTATCAAGAAAAAATTTCAATAAATAGTATAGAAACAATCTATAACATGGAAGAATATAAGAATTCTACAAAAGGTAAGGAATACATAATTTTTCATTTTATTCCTATTAAAAAAAAAAAAAACTATATCAATAGGGTATCACCATCTAATCACTATAAACAAAATTACACCAAATTACATAATAATTTCTTCTGTTCCATGTGTAAAAAAAACACAATAATAATTCATGGACAAGGACTCCCATCCCACATTAGGCTATCTCACCTCTAGTGATGCCCGTCGTGCTGGGTTGAGCACCAGGAACTTCTTGAGCAGGTTTTCACAGTCAGTTGACATGTAGAAAGGTATACGATACTTCCCTCTTAGTACCCGTTCTCTTAATTCTTTTAAGTTAGACCCATCAAAGGGTAGTGAGCCAGACACAAGTGTGTAGAGTATCACACCCAATGACCACACATCCACCTCCGGGCCATCATACTTCTTGCCTGAAAAGAAAAAAAAAAAAAACTTGCTTCAGTATAAACCAATTCTGCAATGGGGAGTTTTCAGAACTAGTGGTTGTCATCAGGTGGCAGCACTGACAAAAACTCTTCTCTCACTTACAAGCAATATCAGATATACCTACAGTGTTATGTTATTTGCATGAAGATGCAATGGGCTTATATAATATATTTTTCTACGTAATCCCTTCTAAGTAGTAACACAAGTAAAATCAAACTCTTTTCATGAACAAATGTATATAAGTTGATCTTCTAGTGAATTGGCATTTAGATTTATTTGGTCATCTTAAGATTTCCAAATGAATACACTCTTGATTGGAAACGTCTTAATCTAGATGACAATAAACATAAAGGCAACATGTTTGTGACAGTCAAAAGTCCAAATTACATAGATCTTCTTAGTTTATGGAAATGGCAATTTTAATAAAAAAAATTAGCAACTCGAGTGCCCTGGCGATAGTAATGCTGTATCTCTAACCAAAACAAACACCTGACTTGGCCAAGCTGGTTGAACTTAAGAAACGTGTTGTTGGACAAGAAGTTGAATGTTGCTGCAGTGCCCATCTCCACTACGCCCTAAGCAATGGATTACGGTAGCTGGACACTACAGCAGCAGCAAGATCGCCTGAGAGATGTTTGTTTTGGTTCTCGATTACTTTGTCTTGTCGCTCGCTTCGTGAGAGGGATGCTAAAATCCCCACAAAAAAAAATAGAGCCATATATCATGATGTTACTAAGTAGGTTGTGTCATACTATACAGTAGTGTGATTTTTTAATTTTTTTCATTGTCCAAATCAATAGTTTTTATACTTGTAATATGCTTTATCCAAGATAAAGCTAGCAGTTTACTCGATAACCACACAAAAAATAATTAATTTGACCACATTGTCTCAATATTATCCATAGCAGATATTGAAAAAGTCGATACATCATTTCAATAGTATCATGATGATCAATGTTCTATGCATCTTTACGCACCTGGGACTTACTACAACAATATTTTAGCTCTTTCCTACAGTTAGCTGAGCAGCAATGACATCTAGCAGTTTAGTTCAGAAAACTCCCCATTAGAAACTTCAGACAGAATTTTGTAATGAAGTCTATGATTTTTTTATAACACTACAATTCAAATTTGAATTGCATAACATAAAACCATGACTTTTTATATCATCAAAAATTTCACTTCATGAAGGTGATGAACCCACCTTGAAATAGCTCAGGTGCTGCATAAGGGGGGCTACCACAGAATGTGTCCAATTTGTTCCCTGGTGTAAACTCATTACTAAAACCAAAGTCTGCTATTTTGATGACCATTTCAGAATCTAAGAGTAAATTTTCTGCTTTTAAATCTCTGTGAATGATCTTCTTTTGATGACAGTACTGCACAGCAGAGACAATCTGAAAATAAGAAGGTATTGTCACTCAAACTGCTGAAGAGTCTACTACAAAAAAGTTACCTGCTCTAATTCAAAAGAATCCACAAAAAAAGTAATTTAATTTTCTGGTGTTTTTGGCCCATGAATTTTTAGAATCTTAGTTACATTTAAGTATTAAATCTAATGTATTATGTGTTAAAATCAACAGATACCAAAGACACTACCTCTGCATTAATTATAACATTTTATTAAATAGTGATTAAATTTAACAAGTTACATTTAAAGAACATGGGTTAAATTCATGTAAAGCTCGTAGTCCATGACATCAGAAAGCAGAGTTAAAGAAAGACCATGTAATCAACAACAACAAGAAACCTTACAAGACGCTTACCTGTCTGAACTTTGCCCTGGCCTCCTTCTCCTTCATTCTACCATGGAAGACCAAATAGTCAAAAACCTCTCCTCCACTAGCATACTCCATTACCAGGTACAATGTCTTTTCTGTTTCTATTACCTGAGGAAAAATTAGGAAAATGATCATTATTATCAGACACCACTATAAATCTCCAATCATACATTTTACCTGCAACTTGCATATGTTTAGTTTCTCCCTCTCAATAAATGCTTTCCTAGATCTAGTCATATTATCATTATATTGATTAATATATTATTTTCTAAACTGATTTAATTGATGTACTGCACCACACTAAACATAGTAACTGTAAAACAGAGCCATAGTCCAAAGACAATTACAAAATATAAAACTTACTTGGAAGAGTTTGACGATGTTTGGATGGTCAAGGATTTTCATGATTCGCACCTCTCGGAACAGCTGTTGAAAAAGACGCATACAATTATTCATGAAGGAATTTTTTTATTCTTTGATGATGAGAGTGGATGATGTCAAAATGGAATGCAAATACTACTTTTCAAAAATTTATCACTAACAAGGGAGGTATAACTCTAAAGAAATCTGGATACATGATTACTATTCAATACTGCATCTGCTGGGATCTGTCTGATGGCAAACTTTTAACTTTTATCAAATGTTATGATACCTGACTTTTACCATAAAAAGTCAATGATTCCATGACATGTGCCTTCCATCAAAGCAAATACTGGGCTTTACGGATCCTCAGGTCATTTGTCATAATGCCTTTGGTGTAACAACAAAGCCTAGCATGTTAAAGACGATGTCAAGAAATAGACATATTTTAAAAAGACCAAGGAGAGACACGTGCAATGCTATTCTAGCAGATGAGTCAACAAGAGATGAGGTGACTTTGGGGTTGGGTGCATCATGGCTGTAATAATAATAGATTACAATGGTCTAGACATGAGAAAAGAAAAATAGGAATGACTGAATTGTTGAATATTTTCAAGCCGAAAGCAGTAGTGAAGTCATGGAATGAGGTCCAGAGACATACCTAGAAACTAGAGGACCTGTCAAACAGGTTGTACAAAATAATGCAGCCTGGCAAGCTGCCATTGGGGGCTAAGGCTGATCCATGTAGAAAGAAACCTGGCTTATTTAAAACTACTGATGATGATGATGATGATGATGATGATGATGATGATGATGATGGTGGTGGTGGTGGTGGTGGTGGTGGTGGTGGTGGTGATGATGACACTGACAACAACTCCCACCATAGCAACCTGTATTGCACTACCATCATCCTTAAAAACAGATGATTAATGGCTCTCAACACACAAAAGGGATCAATGGTTTATAAAGCTGCAAACATTTATGCTGTGTACACAGCCCACATTCATGATAACATTATAACCATTACCTACTGTCTTATAATAACCTCCATTTGCCTCCACTTACAGAATAGAAAAAGGAGGGCAGGATGAGTATTGGCTAATGTGACACTATTACATTAAAGGAGTGTAAGTCAAAGTAACTTTAATTGTGATCATTATGCTCATAAGAGGAACTAGAAAATCTACAGCTTAAAACCAAGCAAAGTATTCATTACAGCCACTTACTTTTTGTAATGACCCAGGGTTTAGTTGTGTTTTGTCTATAATTTTGATGGCCACCTACAAAGAAAGAAAATGGTAGTATTAGTATGGTATACAAATAAATAAATAAATAAATAAATCTATAAAAAAGAACACCAAAAAAAGACAAAAGCTATGTACAGCTCAGCTCTTACTCCTTCCCAAGACTGCAGCCACCACAGTTATGCAATGGAACAGTTCAAGATGGTAAAAAAAAAAAAAAAATGCTATTTCGTAAGGATTTCATAAGGGTACTTAGATGAAACGTGAGACTCAGAACCACCACATCCCCAATGAACCATCAACCTGAGAAGCCTTGTGGCCTGTACTCTGCAACACATCTCTATGACACTCTAGAAAAAGGTTAAACAAGTCCACTTCTTGACCACAATTACCAGTTTGTGACATGTGGTGAAATTAGAACACATATTTGGTGTCATGAGTGTAGGTAAGTTGGACGTATATCAAAGATGTGTGGTGAAGAATAAATCAGAATAAGATAGATAATAATAATAATAATAATAATAATAATAATAATAATAATAATAATAATAATAATAATAAAAAAGAAGAAAAAGAAGAAAAGAAAATGAAGAAGGAAGGAAGGAACGAAGGAAGTAAAAGAAAAAAGAAAGAAAAGAAAGAAAAAGAAGCAGCAGTAAGTAGATGGAAGAAAGGAGCAAAAAAGTGAAAGAGGAAAGCCTGACGAGTGTGATCTGATGACGAACAAGCCAGCAGCCCAGCCCACCACACGGCAACCACGGCTGATCAGGTGACACCCCCCCCCCTCCTCTTCCTCCTCCACCATCACCACCGTTCCACCACCACCACCTCCTGTCCAGTGCATGTCTCTCCTTTGCTCAATACTGCACAACTTTCGGGCACATTTTAACCTTAGCGCTTGGCATAATTTGTAAACAAGGGTCTTGTGTGTGTGTGTGTGTGTGTGTGTGTGTGTGTGTGTGTGTGTTGCCAAGAGGATAGTAATGAGGCTCAATAGCATATTCTTGTATATATTTACATTATTTTTGTTGTTTCATATGCATAATGATTCGGGGACTACCTGGGTGAGTCACAGATCAGCACTGCAGTACGAGGAATGTGTAACTCAGTACCGCATGATCATTTCTCTTTCTTCGCTAGAAAACATTTAATCTCGAGTGCCGGGGAGCTATGCAGTGTGGAGTGAGGTAGTGGTAGTGATGGTGGCAGTGGTGTTCTCCCCAGCGTTGTGCGAGGGGCGGTGACGCGTGCCATCTGGTGACGTCATGCGTGAGAGAGAGCGAGCGTGACGCTAGAGCCAAAGCTTGATTGTGAGGGAGAGGGCGGCGCCGCATCCCGTGCACAACAGAGAGGTTCGTTACCCTGCTGTTTCCGCCCCTCCTCCCTCTGTCACCTGCAGCAGTCACCACCACCACCACTGCCTCAAGTAGCGTCCATACATCCTGCCATCCCGCGGCACTCACGTCCTGCCAGGATTCCGTTTTCACTGCCTGGCGGGGCGGCGCTGCCCTGCCACCACGCGAGGAACAATGGCCGCACTGTAAAGCGTCTCCATAATGCCACCTCAGGTTCTTCTCCTCCGCCTGGTAATAACCGCCGCTATTGTTCCGCCGCCCTTCCCCCCCCTTCTCAGCCCCCTCCCCGCGGAAAGTTATCACCCCACGTTCGATAACAAGAAACACGAGAAGGCGGGAGTAGTGAGGGGCAGAGACAAGTACGGACACAACTTTCTGCGCCGCCACAAGGACACTCACGTCACGCCCATGCCCCTACCGCACCACCTGGAGGAAGGTGGACCGCGGCGCCACCATTCCCGCCGCGTGACGTCACCTCCGAGCCCAGGTCTTCGCTGACGTCACTTCACAAACCACCAACTCCTCCACTGTGACGCAAATATGTGTTCGTGTTTCTCATGGTGTTCATGAGGTGCGCTTTGAATCACTAGTCATCTAAGGGACATTTTTACCTATGTCTTGCTAATTAGGAAAGACACGGTGAGCGAGATAGTGGTGACAGGTAGATGTGTGTGTGTGTGTGTGTGTGTGTGTGTGTGTGTGTGTGTGTGTGTGTGTGTGTGTGTGTGCGTGTGTGTGTGTGTGTGTGTGTGTGTGATCGGTAAGCAGAAGGCAACTGTTCTTATGGCAAAATATCACATATATAAATACTTTTGAGTAAAGTATTCTCTCTCTCTCTCTCTCTCTCTCTCTCTCTCTCTCTCTCTCTCTCTCTCTCTCTCTCTCTCTCTCTCTCTCTCTCTCTCTCTCACCCACAACTGCAAACACTTTCAAGAATTTCCGGGCAGGACGGGCGAGTGAGGTATTGCCCTCCTATCCACTTGGCTATACTGATGACCACTTCCTCTCCCTGCTCTCCACCTCCACTTGCACCTGTATCTATGAGGGGACCGCATTGCAAAGCCACGTATGTATATATCCACAAGTATGGTCCATATTCTTGAACTCTTCTGGCCGCTACATTCAGAAGTGACACGAGTTTATAAGGATGTTTTTTTACGGTTCTAGAGACATATTACCAAGATTTTTACATTATTAAAAGGAGAAAGACTGGAAACACGGCTAATCATCTCTATGGTCTTTGAAATTAGTCGTGGTGAGAGAGCAAAGTGTTCTGATTATGAGCCCAAGTCTGACTAATGGCTGCCAACTCCTGTACCGAGAACTGAGACAATCTGATGAAAAGAGCCGCGTTTGTTTCCACCCGACTTAAACATTACGTAAGACACGAATCCTGTGATTATTAACAGTTACAGTGTCAACGGTATATATATATATATATATATATATATATATATATATATATATATATATATATATATATATATATATATATATATATATATATATATATATATATATGCCCGGTATCATTCTCGTCTGTCATTATTATTATTATTCTGCGAGTTAAGCTTCTTACATAAACTCGATAGACTAGTATGTAATTATGTTTATATTGGTCAATGTCACCACTTTTTTTTTCTTTCTTTCGTGGTATAAGGTCTCTCTCTCTCTCTCTCTCTCTCTCTCTCTCTCTCTCTCTCTCTCTCTCTCTCTCTCTCTCTCTCTCTCTCGTACACTCCCCTGCACGCTTCCACCTACATTATCAACACTATCCTATATACCTGTTTCCTCTTACCCTCTCACACACACACACACACGCACACACACACACACACACACACACTCTCTCTCTCTCTCTCTCTCTCTCTCTCTCTCTCTCTCTCTCTCTCTCTCTCTCTCTCTGTGACTCACTAAATTCCACTTCATTTAGTCACATAACTGTACTAGCCGCCTGTCGCCCCACCCCACCTCGTCTTAGTTCACCCTGTCCTGCCCCGCCTCGTTTTGTCTCGTCTGTCCGTCCCTTTCCCTAGCACACGAGGAGGGGCGACGCTGCAGTGGCGGTGGGACGAGGACGGGGTGGGAGGGAATCCTGGGGTGTCTCGGGTCAAGGCTGAATGAGATATGTATACGGAGGAGGAGGAGGAGGAGGAAAGTGCAGGAATAATGAAAATGATAGGAGAAAAACAATGCGTCAGGAAAAGTGTTATATAATATTTCTCAGTCCGTCAGTGTCCAGGAGAAAGAAACGATATGAAATCTTCACCTCAGAGGCAGCATCTCTGCCGGGAAGGTGCGGACAAAAAAGTGGCTCGGCGCGAGTCTCTCTCTCTCTCTCTCTCTCTCTCTCTCTCTCTCTCTCTCTCTCTCTCTCTCTCTCTCTGATTCGTCTTCCAGTCGCAACGCAGTGAACTTTCGCAAACTTTCCTCTCAGGTTCGATCGCGGCGACTTCCTCCTGATTACAGTACAGGTTGCCGCTCGGTGCTAGCCGGCGTGAAGGTCTCTGGGAAGTAAAGGTGCTCGCCGCTGCAAGATGAGACCAGTTCAAACAAACCACTCCCTTCCGCGTTGCCTCAGTGTGCCGCCCAGTCCTGTTTTGGCTCTCTCTGATGGACAGGTGCCTCCGCTGTCTCATCCAAGGGCGCAACCAGACAGTTTCTTTCCTGCAGGACTCGTGTGGGCGTGATACTGCGGTGTCTTAGCTCAAGGTGCGTGCTGGAGACCCGAGGCGAGGCGGGTGACGATTGTTCAGCAATCAGAAAGCGTGTCAGCAGTCACCGCAGTGGGCACGATGCGTCACGTTTGGTGGTCAGATAGAACGCTGTCCTAAGAAGCCGCTATTGCTAAGATATAAGGACGGCGGTGTGAATACATGCAACACGTACAGACTAAAGGACACGGGGGCAGTATTACATCGCCTCAGCTTAAGGGAAAGGGACAGACAGGAAACAACAGATCTAAAAACCCTTCCAGCCGCCACTAATCAAATCAGTAAATCGTAATGCGTGGGGCACCTCCAGGACTCTGAAGAAAGCGCTAGGTCCTGAAGTGATTTAACTGAAGGTCCTCCTTTAAAACAGTCAGGCGAGCCTCGGAAGCGGAGAAAACTGGCTCGAGGGAGTGTAAGGCAGATCGCGCGGATGACCTCAGCGGCTGAAAGGTTGTCGCCTCCGCGGGATGGGGCGAAGTTATTCAGGTGCATGTCGGAAACTTTGACTGGAACGATGGATGAGCCAGCGGCGGTGAAAGGAGGAAAAGCAGACGTGTTTCAAGGGTGACGGAGCGGTGTTGTAATTCAGGCGATAATGAAATGACTAGCAGAGTGTGATGTAATGCGAATATTATAAAGAAAATAAATAAGAAAGTTCCCCGAGGCAAGCACCGTCCAGAGCCTCGTCGTGACGTAAGAGGGACGAGACGGTGCCACCCACGGGCTGCCTGGGGTGACCTTTACATTCTCGCAAGCTCTGAATTATTCGGTGGAGCACACAGCGCGGGTCTATTATAGCCGCTCCTAAAATACCGTTGACCTGCAATGATCTCCTCGTGCCGAAAGAAGGGCAGCGGCCTACACCTGGGGGACAGTAATGCAAACACTGCGGAAAGGACGGCGAGTGAAAATTAAAATACTTCCTCTTATTTCTGACTCCTGGACATAAATAAAAATGCCTTACACTGGAATAAACAAAATTTCCTTCGCACAAATGAATGACTGACAGCCTCAGCCACCCTCGTACGTGCACACAAACTAACATCTCAAGTGAGGAGAGAACACGGGACACGAGTGCATCTTTTGGCCGCCAGGTGGATGTACAGCTTCCCACACTCGGTTGCCTACATTCACCCGCTAGCCAGTGGATGAAACGGCCACGTGGGGCGCTCCCTCTCCCCTCACCCCTCTCCCTCTCTCCCCCTCACCAATCCCACGCCGGCATGAGGCAACGAGGCACCGGCTGCTTTTTGTGTGAGGTGAGTCAACGATTCGGGGAGGAAGAGTTGTGGTGAGAGGCTCGCTGGACCGTGACGCGATGCAATAACATGACCAGGCGGAGGCAGCGGCAATAAGAAGAGCAAGTTACGAGGTGGAAGAGCAGAGAAGAAAGTAACCCCAATAGAGATGCATTTGTGGGTGTGACACGTTCGTTCGTATGTTTAATAACCTTCTTCTCTCATTAGGTATATTTTCAAAGGGGACAAGTCGGGTTTTCAAGGGTGTTTTACCCTCTGATGATGCAGAATCCGTGTTAAACTCCCAATCGAAATGCATTTGATGTGTGACATATTCGTTTGTTTCTTTATCACTTTCTTCCCTCATTAGGACGATTTTCAAAGGCCACATAGATGTCTATAAGCCGGATTATCATGGGTGTTTTCCCCTTTGATATTGCATAATCCCTATCAAACTTTCACAATAATCATGAAAGCGCCCATGAAAATTCCCACCTCCACACTAGATCCTGTTAAAGGCAAGATATAGATAAGACGCTGACACATTTGAGAAAACAATCCATTCAATCCACTATCTTCTGCCCACTCACTCCTAACTCACTAATTGTTGCTTCATCTACCTGCGCTTTCCGGCCCTCTCTCCCCCTCCCTCCAGCTCCCCACCTCAGGCCGCTGGCGGAAGGGGCGGGATAGTGTTGGGGAAGAGGATGGTGTGGAGGGGAAGCTGGTAAGCGGCGGAAGATGGTTATTACAAGTGACCCGCGTGGTGCCGTGGTGGTGGTGGTGATGGTCTCCCTAGGGGTCTCGCTACACACACACACACACACACACACACACACACACACACACACACACACACACACACACACACACACACACACACACACACACAGCCTGCTTGCTTCCTCCCACACCTGCATCTCTCTCTCTCTCTCTCTCTCTCTCTCTCTCTCTCTCTCTCTCTCTCTCTCTCTCTCTCTCTCTCTCTCTCTCTCTCTCTCTCTCTCTCTCTCTCTCTCTCTCTGGATGGTAAGGGATAATGGTCTCGATAATTTTCATCTTTTCCCCTTAACTTCATTATCGTGGTCATAAGTGCAAGGCAGGCCAGCCGGATGGCGGCTTACTTCCTTCTCAGCCACGCCAGGACCTCCTACTGCTGCTACCTGTTATAATGTTTTCTACCTGCTGGGGGGGAAGGGGTGGAGGGGTTATAGATGCAATTGGAATATGGCAGAAAGGCAAATGGGGGGATAGGTAAGTATGAACGTAGGTAAGTGGGTGGGAGAGGGGCATGGTAATGGGGAGAAGGATAGGTATGATGGTGGGTGAGTGGATGGGAAGGGACATGTGGACGTGGACAAACAGGGGAGAGAAAAAGATAGAGAGAAAAAAAAAATGACGGGATGAGACGGGATGGCACGGAAGGTAAGCGGATGGAAGGGATCGGGGGAAGAGAGAGGGATGGTTGTATGCATACCGACTGACAAACCCATGAGGCACTTCCGCCCTGCAGTGATAACGTCCTACTGACAGACTAACACGCGCACAAACTCATTCTATCCCACCCCTCCTTGACGCCGTGCTGAGAGAGGGGCGGGGGGGAAGGGATAGGCGGATAGGAGGGGAATAGGTGAAGAGGCGCGTGGATATGAAACAAGGGAGGAAGGGAAGGTAAGAGGTGCTACATAACGTAAAGAGGGTACTCATGGCGCCATCTCCCCTCTTCCTCTTCCATAATCACTACGCTTCCCTCAACTCCCCTTACAAGGCGCTTTAACGTTTAAACTTTAAGCTGGAGCGATTCCCAGGCTGGCGTGCGGGATCGGGAAGGGAAGGGAAGGGGCGGTGGGGGAAACCAGACGAAGCTGGACAATAGGGACGAGGATCACGGGTCGGAAAACAAGTAATCCGACTCCGGCTTCACCTGTGACGGCGCCTTAACTTTCACCGCTGAGCCACACGGATCCGTTAACCGCAGGGTGTCTGCCAGAGTGGGGAGGCGTCCGTTAATTTGTGTGCCCAGTAATCCAGTAAAGGTGTCCGCTAATTGGGAGACAGACGCCACACCTGCCTCCCCTGAATCCCATAAGTGTGTTGGCAGGAGGAGCCACGCCCGAGGAAGTTCAGACTGATCCCATACGTGGCAGGCTTGGCTGTTTCCATACTCGCTCCGCCTCGCATCCTTTCCCGAGCTTCGCCAATACTTCCACACGCATCCGGCTCACTCGACAGCCACTGACAGCAGCTCCCTGTAAGCCGTGTCCGGGGAGATCTTAACCCTGCCTCGCTGCCTCGTCTCGTCAGCCCCGTCTGTCTGCACCGGGGCAAGGAACGCCTCTTTCACACACTACCGCTGCTCTGATGCTGCGGCCTCCCTCCCTCAAGCAAGTGTCTGTGCAGTGTTGTTACTCCCCCCCCGGTTAACACACACACACACACACACATTTCAGGGCATAAAATTTAAAAATGTAGCTATATTTTCAGCTTACTGCTGCAATTCCAAATGAACTGTTTTTGTTATTAATTTCATTAACACACACACACACACACACACACAACACACACACGAACGGCACGTCCACGAGGGACAAATTAAATCAACAGGAAAACCATTAATTGGTGCCGGATGAAAAATTATGTTGGTGGGAGGAGTTTTATTTTACGTGATTCCGCGGGGAGGCCACGCAAGGCCAGCGGCAGGCAACGGGAGGCAGCGGCGGGCTTGTGCCAGAGCCGCGGAGACGCAAAATGTAGTATGGAAAAACAGGCCAAATGTGGCGAACGGAAGACGAGGGACGGGCGGGCTTCAGTTGGGATAATGCCGCGGTAATGCAGGCGGTCCCGGGAGACACATCACCCTTGTTTAAAGCAGCAGCCACTCGCTTTATGGGGACACCTGCTGCGTCCTCCCCCACACCTGCCACACCCTTTCCGCCGCTGCCACACCTGCCTCCGTGGGAACGTGTGGGTGTGGGATTACGGGGCGGGCAAGACATAAACAGGACCCCGAGGAGACGGCACGTCGCCATCTGTTGCAACAGGACCCGTTATATAAACATGTCCCGCTTTCCCGGTAAATGTGCTCTGTTGTCTCGGGCGGCCCCTGCACAGAGGAGCCTTCAGCAGCCTTCAGGAGCCTTCAGGTGCCTCGCTTCCCGTTACTTCACTGCCCCAGAAACTGTCAGGGATGGTGTGTCCTCACTACCCTGCGTTGTGTCTAATATTTCACCTTCAGGAGGCTGCGGTGCGGTGCGGCGCGGTAGGCAGGTCTGTGTAGCATCAGTGGCAGGTTTGATGGCTTGTTCCTCCCCTCTTCCCTCCCTCCCTCCCGAGGCTGTGGTCACCCCACCGCCCTCGCCTCGCCATGACTCAGTGGCAAAGTATTCGTTTTACCTTGCCACTGAACTTACACCTTTCATGATTTATATCTTTTGTGCTTGCAAGGAAACAGCTACGCTCTTACCACACCACCTCCACCACCACACATCGCCCCACCTGGACACCTCGCGTCTGCAGCGTGTGGCCAATCCATCCATCCATCCATCCTACATCCCGCGGCAGGCGCTCCAAGGCCAGGCCAATGCAACAGTCAGTCAGTCAGTCCTACGGCGCCGCATTCCCACAGCCAGCCTCTTTTCCTTCTTCAACGGCACTGTCCTCAGGTCAAGTGGAGACTGGAGCCCCTCTCATCCACTTCATCAGGTGGACAAACGTCATCTCCAAGCATAAATAGAGACACATCCATGCACCGCGACCTCACTTTCTCATACACTCACTCACCTTCACCCCCTCACGTCACCCTCCCAATGCATGAGTCTTGGGTACCCCACCTGTTCCCCCTACCACTAGCCTGCCGCCACGCCCCGCTCCGGCCACACCATCAAGACAGGTGGCGATGACTGTTGAGGTGGATAATCCAACACCACTGACAGTTAAGGGTAAATGAGGGGTGAGGAGGGGGAGTACAAACAATGGGGAAGACTACAGATGCATCAGAAAAGTAAAAGATAATTGGCGAGAGAGAAAAAAGGAGGGAGAAAAATATGCGTGGAATGAGGAAGGAAGGAAAGCCAGGGAGGAGGTTATAAAGGTCAATATTAAGAGGCGATGAGTCGTTTACAATTTACGAAGGGATATTTTGATGAAGGCTCTCTGAAAGCAATCGTCACCACCACCACCACCACCACCATCACCAATGTCCCCACTACGCCAGGGATGAGCGGCGCCACTAGGACCAGACACTGATGCCCCGCGACAACCCAAACCCGCCTCATATGGTCACTACTAAGCCTCTCGCCCTCCTCCGGACACCACTTCGTCCTGAGTGTGTCGGTCGAGAAACTGATCCCGTGATGAGGCGAAGGACGGGCAGCTGCAGTGAGGATGGGAGGCGGCAATCATTGCGGTGGTGGTGGTGGTAGAGGAGGAGGAGGAGGAGGAGGAGGAGGAGGAGGAGGAGGAGGAGGAGGAGGAGGAGGAGGAGGAGGAGGAGGAGGAGGGTATACTACGAGGGAGCTAAAGCAGTATAAATTATGTGGAACTGGAAAATGAGGAAAAGTTTTGCAGCACGCTAATGAAAACGTAAGAAGAAAATTACAAAAAAAGGCCGAATTGCGAGAGAATGAGAAAAAGAGAAGAGGACAAGGAGGAATCGAGTCTAGCAGCGCTGATATAAGTAAGCAGCTCAAAAGACGGAGTGCTCTCGAGTCCCATCACGTTATTGCGGGCGGCACACGAGCCCCCGCCCGCAGCCACGCCTCGGCCCGCGGGAGGAAAGCTTGGGGACAACAAGGCGTGGTCCTGCAGGGCGCGCCGCTAACACGCCAGTTAGTGTCGATGGGGGCGAGAAAGTGAAGGCAAGGTCAGCTGAGCGTGGCGTCAAAGTCACTCGTGGAACACCTGGGATCGCCGCGGCAGCAAGGTCATCCGAGAAGGAAGCACCGGAGATGGCTATATTTACCGCTGCTTAAAGTAGATAGATAACAGACTCTACAGACGGAGAGAAGTCCCCGAGTCAAGAGGCACACCAGCGACACGTCGATGACGGGAGAGTGAAACGCCATATCGGGCACCAAGGCCGGGTGCTGGTGGGGACCTGGTGGGCGGAACCTGTCAAACAGCTCTCACTTATTCTCGCCTCTTTCTCCTCGCCTCAGCCACACGCTGCCTCCTGCGAGCCTCAGCAATTTTACTGTGATGAAGCAGAGTCCTGCCGCCCCCTGACTGGCCAGCGGCGAGGCACAGGAGGCTGACTCGCTGGCTGGCTGGCTGGCGATGTGACGCTTCCCTTTAACGTGGTCATACCGAGGTGTGTCGCTGCGCCTCATCACATGTCAGGTCCACCTATCCCCTCACAACCTTAACTCCAGCAACCTCCACATACTCGTCACCCTTCACCTCGCTGCATGGGGACATTTTATCGCCCTCCACTATGTTCCATCTCAGAAGATTCCTACCTCACTACCATCATCTTTCGGTTCTATCACTCCCAATCATGACATTCAATCTGCCCAGGTCGTGAAGAGACCGACGCGGCGACGACCGTGGCTTAAGGTTCTGACGTGAGCCGGCCTGCCCTTCATGTTCTCTCCATGAGAGAAGCGAAGGCTTCAGTGCCAACCCTTCTGGTGTTAAGGAGGACCGTCCTTCATTCAGGACTAGACTGCAGCATTAAGAAACACGCTTCATAAACCAGCAGGTGGTGACTGGGCGGGATGGGCCACGAGGCGCCAGGAAACAAGGAGACCAAGATAAGAAATGGGAAAGAGACCGAAGACACGAAGGCACAACCAAACAGTCATGGTGGGTCTGCACTAAGGTGAAGACGCTTGCGTGAGCGGTCACCACACAGACGGTCCCTGGAAGCCACAGACGGGCCGGGGCGGAGGCAGTCTGCACAGCATCTGGGGTTCACCCGCCAACACCCGCTCAGGACCAACGGTGCTTAACTTCATTGATCTTAGGGGGGGAGTGGTGCTGCCGCCGCGGCAGGCAGTGGCCCGGCCCCGGGGGCACCACTACTCCTGCTACCGACCCCTAGCCCAGGGAAGGGGGGGCGAGAAGGGACACGCCCGCTTTCCACTAGGACGGTGGACTGTACTCTTAGCTTCCCTGTGTCCCTTCCACCAGCGTGCGGCCCCTGAAAGGCAGGGGCTTAAAGCAGATGCCTGGGGCCAGGAGGGCAGCAGCTTCAAGGTAGGCAGGTACGTCACCACCATTCAGGCATTCGCCACAGTCGGGAAGGAAACAGGCAACATGTTCCTGAAGAACAAACGCGCCCGAATCACCGCCGCGGCAAGTCTGCACCGTCAGCAGACCTGCCGTGAACGCTGCAGCAGACCACTGCTGCTCGGGAGCGGTGCTGCGTTACCCGAAAATTCGCACATCTACTGACGTAATACTTGAAGGGCCGGCAGGCAGCGTACATACCCGCGAAGGCAACTCAGCCCAAGGGCACGCAGACAATGGCTACGGTAAATAACTAATTTAAAACAATGGGTGGTGTGGCGCGGTGATATTTCAAGGGTGGAGGGAGATAGGAAGCAGGCGGGGCGGGAGAAAGGAGCGTGAAGGTGAAACTGGTGGCCAAACGGAGTGAGGAAAATGGAAAATAGACAAAGACGAGAGGGTTAAATATTAAAAGAGGAAAAACGAAGGGTGATGCAAGGAGAAACTCGAGGGTGAAACGTTACCAAGAGAAGTGTGTGTGTGTGTGTGTGTGTGTGTGTGTGTGTGTGTGTGTGTGTGTGTGTGTGTGAGAGAGAGAGAGAGAGAGAGAGAGAGAGAGAGAGAGAGAGAGAGAGAGAGAGAGAGAGAGAGAGAGAGAGAGAGAGAGAGAGAGAGAGAGAGAGAAATTAAATGAAGTGAGTATTGACACAGACATACGAATGAAAAGACGTATTATAAAAGATAAAAGCTTCACATCACACACACACACACACACACACACACACACACACACACACAGACACACACAGAAGAGAGGCAGGAAGACAAGACTGCTAGGTTGTGTTCATATCAATAAAAGGATGGATATGAAATAGGAATCTGGAGCAGCGACTCACACACACACACACACACACACACACACACACACACACACACACACAAGTCCCCGCAGTGGTAAGCTGTAGGCGTGTTCAGGTGTGTTCAGGTGTGCAAGTAATCACCAGCTACACCTTTTTTCTGAATATTATCTGATTTTTTACATCCTTCATTTCCTTCCTTCATAATTTTTTACTCGCTTTCTTGCTATTTTTTTCATATACTTTGTTTCTTCTTCCGACTCGTTTTCATTTTTCTACTTTTTGTTTCGCACCCTTTTTTCTTCCTTCATTTACAATTTTTTATTTATTTTCTTTCTTCTAACCTTCTTTCTTTCCATCTTGGTTTCTTTCCTTCGTTTCAATTTCCATTTTTTTTTCTTTTTTTTTACTGTCGCATACTTTTAACACTTTTCCTTTTCCTTTCTTCCCTTCTTCGCCATCATTCCTTTGTTACAATTTTCCATATATTTTTTCCCCTTCCTTCTCCATTTTCATTCACTCTTATTACTTCCTTCTTTTTCTTCGTTTTCCTTCATCACTTCCTCTCTTACTTCCTCCTTTCCTTTGGTTTCCTTCATCACTATTCTCTCTTACTTCCTTCTTTCCTTTGTTTCCCTTCATCACTCTTCTTCTCCCTTGCTTCCTTCTTTCCTTTGTTTTCCTTCTCTCTCATTCTCCCTTGCTTCCTTCTTTTCTTTACTTTCCTTCATCTCTCTCCTACCTTATTTCCTTCTTTCCTCCGTAGGTTAAGAGGGGACCTGATAGAAGTCTTTAAGTGGTATTAGGCGGACGCAAGTAAAATTCTTAGGATTAGTAACCAGGCCAGAACAAGAAATAACGGGTTCAAGCTTGAAAAATTTAGGTTTAAAAGAGATAGGAAGAAATTGGTTCTCAAATAAAGTGGTAGATGAATGGAACGGACTCAGTAATCAAGTTGTTTGTGCTAAGACATTAGGGAGCTTTAAGAGAAGATTAGACGGATTTATGGATGGGGATGATTGGTAGAAATAGGTAGGTATATTTCATACAGGGACTGCCACGTGTAGGCCTGATGGCTTCCTGCAGTTTCCCTTATTTCTTGAGTTCTTATGTACCGTTTCCTTCACCATTCCCCTTCTCCCTTGCTTCTTTCATCACTCTCCTTCTCTCTTGCTCCTTTCTTTCCCTCACTTTCCTTCATCATCGTTACCCCCCTTCCTTATCACCTTCTCTGGCATTCTCCTTTGCAAGTTTTTTTTTATTCCCTCTCTTCCATCATCATTATGATCCCTTTTCTTCGCCTTATTTTGTTTCTTATCCATCCTTTCCTTCCTCATTTCTTTCTTTACCATTCTTCTTATTATTATTTCAAGCACCCTTTCCTTTTCTTCCTTCCCTTTCCTTCCTTCTCTCCTTCCTTCCTAGTTCCCTCCTTTCGTCCGTGTCCGTTTTGGTAATTTTCGTGTTTCTGTTTCTGTCTTTCCCTTCGTCCGTGACTTAAGTGTCCTTTATTTTTTTTTTTCCCCTTTTTTTCCTTCCTCGGTCCGTCGCCTGCACTTGCATTTTCCTCTTTCCTGCATGTATTTGTGTCTGACCTTGTTTACGTCTCTCGTTTTCCTTCCTTATCTCATTCATTGTTCCCTTTTTCCCTCCGTTTCTTTCTCCTTCCATTCTACTTCTTTTCTGCATGTTTTTTGTCTTGTTTTCCGTCTTGTATGCGTCTCTTGTTTTGTTTTGTTTTCCTTTTTTTCCATCATTCATTCACTTATTCATCCATTGTTTCTTCACTTCCTTTTCCTCATTTTATTTTCAGCTATTACGTATTTGTGTTTGTCTCATCTGCCTTATACTTTTTATTTCTTTTCCTTCCTTTTTTTTCTTTCATTCATTCATTCAAGCATTGTTCCTTCACTTACTCTTTTTTTGTTCCTTTTTTTTTATTTCCTTCCTTCCTTCCTTCCTTAGTCTTGTTCTGTTTCTTATTTTTATTTCCTTCCCTCCTTCCTTCATCCATTCTATTCCTCCACGTATTCCTTCCTACCTTCCTTCATCTTTCCTTCCCCTTCTAGTTTTTCCCTTGCCATCCTACGTTTTCCAATATTTTCCCCCTGTCTGAGTGCTTTCCCCTTTCGATTTTTCCCAAAACTTCCTTTTTCCCCCCTCGTTCCCTTATCAGAATCTCTCTCTCTCTCTCTCTCTCTCTCTCTCTCTCTCTCTCTCTCTCTCTCTCTCTCTCTCTCTCTCTCCTTTAGTCTCTATCTTTGTTCGCGTTTTCACTGTGCTCTTAATTGCACGGCTGCTTGTCTGTCTGTCTGCCTGTCAGTCTGTTTCCCCCCATCCCCATCTCTCTCTCTCTCTCTCTCTCTCTCTCTCTCTCTCTCTCTCTCTCTCTCTCTCTCTCTCTCTCTCTCTCTGTGTGTGTGTGTGTGTGTGTGTGTGTGTGTGTGTGTGTGTGTGTGTGTGTGTGTGTACCTCCACCACTAATCATGTTAATTCGTCCTTGACCTTCGTTTTCACTCCCCCCACCCCCACCTTCCCCAACCTGGTCCACACAGCACACCCTCTCCTTCCCTAACCTACCACACATCAACCTTTGCCTCCTCCTCTTCCTCTCACCTCCTGTGTAATCGAGCCGTGTTGCACCCCCCCTCCTCCCTCCCCAAGCCTCGCTAACCTCTCTCTGTGTTCTGCAACCCGACAACGGCTCACACACACACACACACACACACACACACACACACACACACACACACACACACACAGCGCAGATTCGACCTATTGAAACTGGTCTTTGAAAGGTCACGTGGACAGCAGTTACGTCAGAGAGAGAGAGAGAGAGAGAGAGAGAGAGAGAGAGAGAGAGAGAGAGAGAGAGAGAGAGAGAGAGAGAGAGAGAGAGAGAGAGAGAGAGAGAGAGAGAGAGAACATAATGACATTTAACTGCAACCGGTACTGAAGATCAAGCGAGCAACACGTAACATAATAAAGAAATACAATAAAGTAAATCAATCAATAAAAAAAAGTAACACCGGGGACAGAGACAGCAGATTCTCCAGTCCCCCGAGTCACAGTCACATTCCCTCCACGTGGCGGATAACGCGACCGTGGGGGGCAGACGTGGCTTCCAAAGGGACGTGTGATGTGTGTGTGTGTGTGTGTGTGTGTGTGAGATAAAGAGAGATAAGGCTTGTGATAAGATAAGACATGTTTTTTTTTTTAATTGTGTATGCATGTGGATCTTAACAGACAGATCCCCAAATTAGAGTGGAAAAAAGAAAAGATAAAACTGAAAAAAAAAGAATGACGTAGAAAGGACAAATATGACAAAGATCCATCAGATAAGGAAAAAAAAATGAAAAGAAAAATAAAAATGAAGAAAAAAAAGTGAAAGATACGAAGAAAAAAGAAAGATAAGTGTTATATATTATAGGATAAAGAATTAATATCGAATCTCCCGGAAGGAGGAGGAGGAGGAGGAGGAGGAGGAGGAGGAGGAGGAGGAGGAGGAGGAGGAGGAGGAGGAGGAGGAGGAGGAGGAGGAGGAGGAGGAGAAGAAGAAGAAGAAGAAGAAGAAGAAGAAGAAGAAGAAGAAGAAGAAGAAGAAGAAGAAGAAGAAGAAGAAGAAGAAGAAGAAGAAGAAGAAGAAGAAGAAGAAGAAGAAGAAGAAGAAGAAGAAGAAGAAGAAGAAGAAGAAGAAGAAGAAGAAATCTGAACAAATGAGGTTAGTAAAAATTAAGGAAATGACACGAGGAAGGAAGTCAAGGAAGGAAGGAAGAGATGAGGGAAGGAGATTACATGAGAACGGAAGAGGGGAGGAAAAATAAGGAGCGAGGGAAGGAAGTCAGCAAATGGGGAAGAGCGGAAGGGAAAGAGGAGCAAGCTGAGAGCCAGAGGAGCCACAAGAGAGGGCAGGTGTGAGGATATGGTACTGAAAGACTTGACAGCTGTGGCCTCTTTGCAACCTTAACCCTTTCACTGCGACAACAAACAATTAGCAGCACCAGAAGCAATGCGTGAAGTCTTTATAAACATTTGCAAGAAAAAGAATACATTTTGCAATTCCCTTCCAGTTGAAAGATTGGATGCGGCTATAGAACAAGTAAGGACGTCTCAGAGTGATTGGTATTTAGGTAAAGGTGTACCAAGTGGTGATCAAAGGGTTAATATTAAATCTGTATGTTGTGTTTTGTATACGATTTCTTATGACAACCGATGGCATAAGTACTTGTAAATGAACAAAAAAAGTATCATTAGGCTAAAGGAAAAAGGTGTTGAAAGGCTGAAAAAAATACTAAACTGAGGCAAAAGTAAACACTAAGCAAAAATGAGAAAAAATATTGAAAGGCTGAAAAAAATACCAAACTGAAAAAAAAAACTAAAGAATCAATAACTTAAAGAAAAAATGTACAGACAGGATAAAGAAAAAATCCTACAGTAAAGAAAGGTATAGAATCACTGAGCTGTGAGAAAAAAAAATGTACTGCTAGACTAAAATGGTGAAGGAAGGAAGGAAGGAAGGAAGGAAGGAAGGAAGGAAGGAAGGAAGGAGTAAGACCGAGAACATAATGGATTAAGAATGAAAGGGAATTAAATAAACAAAACGTAAGACATAAACAGAGCAAGACGCATGAATTAATGAAGTAAGGAACTGAATAAAGAAAGGAAGAGAGGGAAAGGGTATGGGTGAAGAAACAAGATGGATGGATGAATTATGTAAAAAAAGTAAATAAATAAATAAACACCAACTGAAGGAAAAAAAACGATAGAACTAAAGAAAGGGAAGGAGGAAGGGAGTACATGAAGGAACAGAACAGATGAATAAATTATGTAAGAAAAATAAAATAAAAACTACACAATACACCAACACAAGGAAATACAAAGAAAACACAGAAACAAGAACCATACAGTCACCACAGGGGGGTACTCACCTCCTTGCCAGTGGGGACGTGCTTCGCCAGCTTGACCTTGGCGAAGTTCCCCTTGCCGATGGTCTTGAGAAGGCGGTACTTGCCGATCTCCTCCGTCCGGGATCGGGAGGAGGAGCCCCGCACCGAGGACGAGGACGACCCGCTGCCCCCGCCGCCCCCGGAGCTCGACATACCGCCCACGCCATCCTCGCCCTAGGGGGAAGCCAAGGAAGTTAGGTCGCTGTAGACTTGTTACTTACTTGCCTGCCTTGCTGCCTGACTGACTGACTGACTGCTTGGCTACACTGCTGACTCACTGACTATTTGCCTGCCTCACTACAAACCTGACTAAGCGACTGAAGGAATGACTACCTGAGACTTGCATGCCTTCCTGCCTGACTACACAATTGATTACCTGCCTTCCTGCTTCACTATATACCTGACTGACTGACTGACTTGCTATTTCTGCTTACCTGACTACATACCTGACTGGCAGAATGACTGACTTGCTACCTCTGCCTATCCGACTGCCTGACTGAATACCTGCCACTGCTTGCCTGTCTTCCTGCCTGACTTAGTAACAGCTTAATTTGCTGATTAACATTAGAATACCTGACTAATTAACTGACACCAGTGACAGCCTACTTTGCATGTCCACCTGGCGTCCTTCAATACCTTAGGAAACATAAACAAGGGTGAAAGATTGCTAAAAGATAACTGTAATATTGTCAAGTTATACGAACAAATTAACACAATCTCTCTCTCTCTCTCTCTCTCTCTCTCTCTCTCTCTCTCTCTCTCTCTCTCTCTCTCTCTCTCTCTCTCTCTCTCTCACACACACACACATCTTCCTGCTTGTCTCATCTGGGGTGGGAGCGATTAATTGCAGCCCCTAAGCCCAGCAGATCGTTTCCGGCCCCTAATTAGGATTGCAGAACCCAAGGGGGGCTTCACGGACCTTCGCCTCACCTCACACGCTCCCAGGTATAATGGCAGAGGTCACTAGCGGCGGGAGGCGCGGCGAGAAAGTGGTGCCAGGAAGGACGAGAGAGAGAGAGAGAGAGAGAGAGAGAGAGAGAGAGAGAGAGAGAGAGAGAGAGAGAGAGAGAGAGAGAGAGAGAGAGAGAGAGAGAGAATCAACAACTCTAATTCCTCCTCCTCATGATCTTTCTCCTCCTCCTCCTCCTCCTCCTCCTCCTACTCCTCCTACTTCTCTTCTTTCTCCTCCTTCTCCTGCTGCTGCTGCTACTCTTTCACCATCGACCTACTTCTATAACTAAACAACTAAACACAATTCCACTCAACCTTCTGCTACTTCAACTACCACCACCACCACCACCACCACCACCTTCCCAGTCAGACGCCAAGCCGCCACATTCAACCACAACCCATTTCATCGACCCAACCTACCACCACCACTGCTACCACTGTCTCTACTGCCGCCAACGCCGCTACTATCGATACTACTACTACCACCATCGCCACCGCCACCGCTACCGTCACCGCCACCGCCGCCGCCGCCGCCGCGTCGAAGCTACAACTGCTACTAGAACCCATGACGTGTCTTGCTCTCATGAACAATGTAGGAGTGTGAATACAATGCCTTTTTATCCCCCCCCATTATCTCTCTCTCTCTCTCTCTCTCTCTACTTTGAGAGAGAGAGAGAGAGAGAGAGAGAGAGAGAGAGAGAGAGAGAGAGAGAGAGAGAGAGAGAGAGAGAGAGAGAGAGAGAGAGAGAGAGAGAGAGAGAGAGAGAGACTGGAGTGGCTAGAGACAAAGCGACACATTTCTTTTTTCTTCACTCTCTCTCTCTTTCTCTTTTCTCTTCACACAAGACAACAAAAGCGCTGTGCTATTTCCCGGCGTCCTCCTCCTCGCTGCCATGACGGAACGAACCCTCAGCTCGTGTTTTCTTCCCCTCTTTGCATTTATTTACGAATACTCAAACCGCCACCTCGCCGCGACCTGAAGAGAGAGAAGTGCGCTCTCTTCCACTGTGTTCAGGAGGGTGAAGTGATTCGGGGGGGGGGAGAGAGAGAGAGAGAGAGAGAGAGAGAGAGAGAGAGAGAGAGAGAGAGAGAGAGAGAGAGAGAGAGAGAGAGAGAGAGAGAGAGAGAGAGAGAGAGAGAGAGAGAGAGAAACAATGGCTGTACTCCAAGAAAGGTGGCACGGGAAGCAAAGAAGACCGCAAGGATAGCTTCTACACACACGCGTGAGCTGACTCGAGCACAGTACCTCGGCAGAGTGGAGGCTGGGGACTAGTAGGCTGAGGGGGCGCAAGGGGAGGGGGACTGGAGCAAGCAACAGATGTAGAAAACGCAGCTGGACACTCTGACCTCCGCTAACGACCGTCCAGCCGCTATTATCGATTTCGCTGCCGTTACTTACACTGCCCCTTGGTGTCCCCCGCTCATGGGCGCCTTAGCTTGGGCGCCGCAGCCCTGGAATACCGGTAAATTAACTGGTAGTGAGGCGCGAGGGGCGAGGCGTGGCCCTGCAATAGTGCATGATAGTGGCGAGAGGAGAGGGGAGGGAGGCGCTGCCAGAGCCAACACCACCAAAGGAGTGAGCTGGCGGCGTGACCTGGTCCTCAACTCTGACCTTTCCCCGAAACTGTCGGAGGGAACGTGCGGCGTGTGGCTGAGTGTGGCGGTGACGCATGGTCTGCTGCGTTATTGGGCCGCCTTCACCGCCAATCATTCCATCACCCACAAATAGAGCGAGGAACGCCAGCCTCGGGAAAGACATATCGTGCTGAGCGGCGAGGCACGGCAGCATTATGGCGTGGGGTGTGACGTAAGAAGGCTGTCTGCTGCTGTGAGGTGACGAGACGCAGCCCGGCGAAGAAACACCCAGGCGTCACTTGCTTTCCTCGTCTCCCTGGCATCACACACTTTACAACGTGAGCCAGCAGAGCCAGACGCCGCCTCCGCCTCGCCCCCGCACCTGTCACCCTCCCTCCCTAACCCCTCCCGCTGCAGGTTTTATGCACCAAACAAAAACGGGCTGATGTTCCTCCCCCATAAAAAGAGGAATGCTGAAGTAGCATCAAAGGGAGGGAGGGTCGGCGCAAGAAAAATGTAGCCCGTCGTGATGAGTGTCGGAAGGCCTTACAGGGGAGGGACGGGGGCGGGCAGCGGGGGGCGGAGGGGGACGGAAGGGGTGTGATGATAAGCCAGGCGGTAGGGGAGGAAGCAGAGGGGCGTGCCTGCCTTGGGAATGACCTTGACAAGCAGCTGCCGTAAACAACAAACTAGGTCAGTGTGTGTGTGTGTGTGTGTGTGTGTGTGTGTGTGTGTGTGTGTGTGTGTGTGTGTGTGTGTGTGTGTGTGTGTGTGTGTGTGTGTCGGGGGGGAGGGGAGGTTCTAGCTAGCCACTCCCGGCCTAACAGGAGACAAATAGCTTTTAAGTCAACGCGAATATCTGGGCGGCGGCAAACACGACACTGCATCCATCTCGCACCGCTAGGGGCTGCGATGGAGTCTGGGAGGCACTGTGTGGTTGCCCACTAACTCCTGTCTCGCTATATATTACCGGCGCGTCCCACTTGTTCATATTAAGGCTGTACTCTCACGTGCATGTCCTCTACAAAACACAAGCAAGCAGGAAGCACGTGTGGCGGTGTACAATTTATTTCTCCTGCGGGCGCAAAACACACACGCCAGGCACACACGCCAGGCACACACGCACACAACCTTAACACATGCAAATGGGCGAGATGGACGTAAAAACATAAAAGCCCAAACATGAAAATAAAGCAATATAAAGTTTGCCGTGGCGTTGCCTGACTGATCCCTCTCATCCCAGGATCAAGACGGAGCCTGCCAGTATCAGCCGGAGCCCCGCGGCGAGGCCCTTGTTGCCGCCCGTCCCAGCCGTCACTCAGGCAGGCCGTGGAAGACACTGCTGTGCGCGGCGAGGAGAGGCGAGGCGGCATCCTCAAGAAGCAAGGCTAGCACGACCTTTACTGACGCAGGAGTGTCCTTCAGGCCTAGGGACACCACGTCACTCAGCGCTAACCTCGTCATCTCCAGCTACCTGCCTCACCTGCCTGCTGTCCTGCCTGCCTACCTCACCTGGTAATGAAGCACTCACCCCTGGACCCGCCACCGTCCTTGCACTAATCTCCTCCAGATTCTCTTCTCCACTAGTTCATCTAAAACTTCATCCGAGCCTCACTCCTCACCCCTCGTCCTTCCTAACCGGCCACCATCCTTGCACTTATCTTCTCTAATAAACCAGAGGAAGGTCTCTTCACTAGTTCACCCAACACCTCATCCCAGCTTCGTTTCTTCTCTCCATTACAGACTCCCTTTCGTTAACACTTCAAGTACAGTCTCTTCTCTAGTTCACCCAGCAAACCCGAGCCTCCCTCTACCCCGTAGCTTCTCTCTCCTCTACATTACCGACTCCCCTTTCGTTGACACCACGTAAAATATCCAGCTGACATCCTCACCTCCACTCGGCCTTCACCTCCTAACACCTCACGCTAATTTCACTCTCCCCTGCACCTCATATCTTCACCCTCCCTCTCTCCCTCCATTACCCTTCCTACACCTACTCCGTTCAGTCATCGCTTCTTATATGCAGTGAATCTAATACATATTAACAAGGTGGGAGAGAGAGAGAGAGAGAGAGAGAGAGAGAGAGAGAGAGAGAGAGAGAGAGAGAGAGAGAGAGAGAGAGAGAGAGAGAGAGAGAGAGAGAGAGAGAGAGAGAGAGAGAGAGAGAGAATCTCCTCTTCCCTCCTCAACTGACGCTCAACAAACACCTTCAACTCTCTGGATAATGTTGTACAAAGTGTTTATGGATAATATTACAGTCTCTCACGGGAGGGATGGGCGGGATGGGGAGTTTTGTGAGGCAGGGAGGGAAGGAAGGAGGATGAGTAAGGGAATATACATGGGAGGGGAAAAGGAGGAAGGCGCTGGTTGGTTGAGGGCAAAAGGGGAACTGAAGGGAGGAGGCTATGGTCGATGAGTGCCCTTGAGGGTCGAGTGGAGTGAAGACAGACACCCTCTCTCTCTCTCTCTCTCTCTCTCTCTCTCTCTCTCTCTCTCTCTCTCTCTGCCATTTCACCCTACATACTACTCCACTTGCAATTCCTTAGATTCAATGAGAGAGAGAGAGAGAGAGAGAGAGAGAGAGAGAGAGAGAGAGAGAGAGAGAGAGAGAGAGAGAGAGAGAGAGAGAGAGAGAGAGGGGGTGAAGGATGGCAGTGGGAGGGAACGTAACCGGAGAATGTTTTGTGTCACGAGCTGCGGCGGCGTGACTGACACACACACCCACACACACACACACACACACACACAGTAACAACACTATCATGACTGGTACACCACCCTGTCATCTTACACTCTTAACACTCCCCTATACCCCCTACAGCTCCCTACTTGACAACAACCCCACTTTTAACCCTAACCACCACCACCACCACCACCACCACCACCACCACCACCTCCTCCTCCTCCAGACAAGCTCACAACAAGACTATCTCCTCCACCATCACGTCGCACCTCCTCCATTTCCAGTCTGTGGAGGATCTACGTCACTTCCCTTTGATTCCCCCACCCTTCCTCCTCCACACTCCATGTCTCCCCCAGTTCTCCCCCTCTCATCCTCTCCCTTCCCCTGCTCCACACACCACGTTTCCCCCAGCCCTCTTCCTCTCATCCTCTTCACCTGTGCAGCTGCCTCGTAAGCCCCGCAGCTGTTTGGTAACACTTCAACACCTGTCTCTTATGGGGTGGTGGTGGTGGTTCGCCCGTTAGTTGTGTAGTAAGAGGGAAGGATGGCGGGGCAGTGATGAGGGGCAGAAGGGTGATGCTGGTGTACTGGTGGTGACTGGTGATGACTGGTGATAGGACAGCGGGAGGGATTGATTGTAGTGGGTGGAGGTGCGGAAAGCAAGACAGGGGCAGGAATGGCGGCGGGAGGAGGAATGGCTGGTGCAGGTGACGGAAATGGTGGGAGGGTGCCTGCTGGGACGGTGATCAAGTAGCAACAATGGACAGGCAGCAGTGTTCACATGCACGAGGGACGGAGGTGACGGGCCAGGTGGTGGCGGTGGTGGTGGAGCATGGCCGGTGCAGCGATAAGATGCAAAACAAAGACAGGGTGGAGCAACATGTCTCGCGGTCACAGGCAACCGGTGGTCCGTCCTGCGGCGCGTGACGGCCCCGGGGTCCCACAGCAGAGCAGGCAACCCCCACTCCGCCTCAGGTGCGCTGACTCATTCACTCGCCCCTCCACCAAACCCCCACGCAGCGCCATCCCCCCACCAACTCCAACTGCGCCATGGGTGAACGGGGCCGCCGGCTGTCTTTCGTTACATGAACATGACGGATGAAATACAACACTTGCGATTATACATGATGCTATTACGAACGCTATTAGAACTTAACACACACACACACACACACACACACCACACACAGCGGAGGAGTGAGGAGTGCGGGAAGGAAGGTGCAGCAAGAAGCATCGGTAATGGCATCGTTAGTGTTGGCAAGATCATCCTGAAAGTGACAAGGCAATCCCGGCACGGTGGTGGTGATGGTGGTGTGGCAACCCTGAGGCGAGGCGTGACCCGGCGCACACCCAGGGAATGACGCAACGCCCCGCAGCCCGCAAAGGTGGGTGGATCGCTGGGGCATGTGACAACTAATACACCTCCAACCTTCCCTCTCCTCCGTAATATCACGCACGATGTGTCAACCTCAATGGCCGTGGTGGGGGTGCGAGATGAAAAGGATGGGACAGCAGGAGAGAAGGATGAGCAGAAAGAGAATGAGAGAGGGGGAAGATAGGAAGGGAGAAAAAAATAGAGGTGAGAGGTGAGATAGGATGTTTGGGGACGAGAAGAGAGAGGTGAGGAGAGGATGCCAAGGGAGGGGAAGGGTGAAAGGTGAAGGAAGATGGAAGAGTAGGAAAATGTGTGAGCTTCTCGAGGTTGTGAGGTGAGGTGAGGGGAGGAGGAGGAGGAGGAAAAGACGAAGAGGAGGAGATGAAAAGGAAGAAATGACTAAGAGCACACTGACAGAGAGAGAGAGAGAGAGAGAGAGAGAGAGAGAGAGAGAGAGAGAGAGAGAGAGAGAGAGAGAGAGAGAGAGAGAGAGAGCCTTCACAGCACCCAAGTAATATTCTGAGAGGACCCGCACCCACAGCCGCACCCTTCACTAAGTTGCCTCACCGCCTTACCCATCACCCAGGAGAGAGGGAGAGGAGAGATGGTGCAGTACAGAGAGCAGGAGGACACATGAGCACCGCCACTGAGGTCACCATAGAGACGTGATGATAGAAACTCTTAACTAACTCTTTTTATGGCCTCGTTTAGCAACCTCCACCTACGTGCTCGCATAGCTTATCGACCACACACACACACACACACACACACACACACACACACACACACACACACACACACACACACACACACACAGCTGGCGCAACACAAGCCAATTACAACAGCGTTAGGGGAGGGAGGGAGGGAGGGAGGGAGGGAGGGAGGGAGGGAGGGAGGGAGGAGGGAGGAGGAGGAGGAGGAAAGTTCCCACGCTGAGCAATAACACAAGTGGCGGGTCAGTATGGATACCTCACCTGCCTGTCATTAATTTTCGTCTACTTATGTTATGAGAATCTCACGCTTTCCCTTCCTCTTCAAACTTCACACATTCTCTCCCTTTTCAAACGGTACCCCTTCCCTCTCTTTTCTTCCCACACATCTCTCTTCCTCATCCTATTCCACAACTTCCTTATCCTATCACGTCATGGGTTGTCTGTTTAAACATCACATTATTCCATTTTGCATTTAATTTTACCCATATACGCCTTATTCCCATTAAACAGTTCTACGGCCTTCAAACTATAAAATTAATATGTTCTCTCTCTTTTCTGTATTCACATTTTAATAGCACTGAATGTTAACTAAAGATCACAGCAGTAACACGATCAACCACAATCTTCAATCATAAACTCACTCACTCACGTCCTCACTTCCTTTTCTATACCCATATCTTAACACAATGACAACCCAAAACCATAAGAGTAATAATACTAATAAAAAGCATTAGATCATCCTTCAATCGCAAACTCACTCAGCACGTCCTCGCCCAAAGGCCCCAGCATAAAGAGATCAGCGATAAAGGGGCCAGAAAAGTGACAGGTCGTGTAAGTCATGGCGATAAGGGGTGTCGGAGGGTGCACTGCATGACGCAAGCTGTTGGTGCAGGTGATAAGAGTTATGAAGAGCGAGCATAAGAAATACACTGCCACTCTGTTCTTTCCCTGGGAGCGTTGGAGGTCACGGGCTGATTAGTGACTAAAAATTTCTTAACGGTCATATGGCGCAGAAAAAAAAAATGCACAAAAACACGAGCAATGTTAAGATGGAAGATAAAAGTAACACATACGAGTATATGATTAATAATGAAAGGAGGAAGGTTGACAGCTAACCAAGACTGGCTTATTGCTTTCTATCCTGTCACCCGGTCTGTCATCGCTCTACCTCCTTACTGGGAATGGAAGGAAGGATGAATGTGATACTGGGAACGAAAGGAGGGATGAAGGATGGGAGGGAACGAATGAGGGACGATGTGGGTAAGGAGAAAGGACTGATTGAGGTACGGGGAAGGAAAGAAGGGATGGTACAGGAGAGAAGAAGAGAGTTATTGACGAGCGAGTACATGTAAGGAGGGAAGGAAGGAAGGAGGGACAAAGGAACGAAGAAAGGAGAAGGGAAAGGAGAAAGGACTGAGACACAAGAGGTAAAGAATGGAGAGACGAATTTAAGAAAGGAGATGTAAGAGACTGAGGGATAACGAAGTAAAGGGAGGAGGAAGGTGATAAGGAAAGGAGGTAAAGAAAGGATATGTGAGAGAGAGAGAGAGAGAGAGAGAGAGAGAGAGAGAGAGAGAGAGAGAGAGAGAGAGAGAGAGAGAGAGAGAGAGAGAGAGAGAGAGAGAGAGAGAGAGAGAGAGAGAGAGAGCTTCCTTGAAAAATAAAGGTGAAGAAAAGGAGGGGAAAGAATTTTTGAGAACTTGCACTTTCCTTACATCACTCCTACACACACACACACACACACACACACACACACACACACACACACACACTACCAGTCATGTAAACCATCTATATACAGCTTATCATTTCGTAATCTGATAAACAAGGTCATAATAATCCTCGTGTCGACACTATACGTTCACTAAACGCAAAAACAACCACACTAAATCTATATATATGTGTGTGTGTGTGTATCAGACTACACACACACACACACACACACACACACACACACACACACACACACACACACACACACACTCAGACTTAAATGGATGGGAGGTTGGAGATGGGCCGGGGATGAGGGTGGGCTGGGAGAGGAAGAGGACAGGAAGGGAGGGAGTGAGAGGGGAAGTGAGAGTGGGAGGGGTAAGGACATCCATTGGGAGAGAGAGACATAAGCACAAACAACTGGCGACATTCTGTTTCCCTCCCCTCTCCCCAACCTTAACTCCCACGCAACCACCTCCACCTTCCCAGAGCGGCGGCGGCGGCGGCGGCGGAGGAGGAGGAGGAGGAAGAAGGCATAGAAGGATACATGGATGAATCATGATACAAGAGGATGAATACAAACAAAATGATAAGAGAGGTTGAAGAAATAAAATAATTAACTTGTGGAAGGAAAGAATAAGCAAGGACAACCGATAAAAGTGGGAAAACTATAGATAAAGATAAAGATAACACCAAAGGCAACGGATGAGGAAGAGACAGAGATAAAGGGACCAAAAAACAAGAGAGAGAGAGAGAGAGAGAGAGAGAGAGAGAGAGAGAGAGAGAGAGAGAGAGAGAGAGAGAGAGAGAGAGAGAGAGAGAGAGAAATAGGCTGACGCAGGTAGGACGCGAAAGTTCAGGGAATGAAGGAGGGAGGGAACAGTGGGAAGAGGAGAAACACTGCTACTGCTACCATTACCACCACCACCACCACCATCATCACCACCACCACCACTACTACTACTACTACTACTACTACCACCACCACCAGTTCCCTCCACCCACACACATCACGGACACTTCCTGTCTCGCCGCCGCCCAACCCGATAACACCTCGCCACCACATTGTCCCTCCCTCTCCGTAATATATTCTCTCTCTCTCTCTCTCTCTCTCTCTCTCTCTCTCTCTCTCTCTCTCTCTCTCTCTCTCTCTCTCTCCACAAGTAACGCATCAAGGCTGTCATGAACCCTGTCAAATGCAGATCTTTAAGTTCAGGAGGAGGAGGAGGAGGAGGAGGAAGTAAAGGTAGTAGTTGGCTGTGATGGAGGTGGTGGTGGTGGTCACGGTAATGGAGGTGGTGATGATGGTGGTTGTGGAAGAAGACAGAGGCGACAGAAGGGAGACGGGAGAAACCAGCACCAGCACCTTTACCATCACTCACACACACACACACACACACACACACACACACACACACACACACACACACACACACACACCTCACCTGTCCACCTGCTTTACACCAAGGGCACCTGATTCAACACCGCTAACAACATACCACACACCTGAGTCACGGCAGTTGGATGGAGACGAAGGAGAGGTAAAGGAGGGAAGATGGAGACCTAAGGGGAGGAGATAAGGAAGGATAGAAGAGGGTAAGTGTGTGTTGGGGAGGGATATGGAGACAGTGGGGTAGGTAAGGAAGGAGGAAGGATGCAGGCATGTGTTATATGGGGAAATGAAGGTTGAGGGTGGAGGTGAAGGAGGGAGGTGGGAGACAGGTGTGTGTTAGGGAGGAGGCATGGGGTGTGCGGGGACTTAAGCTAACACTGTCAGTAAGAAAAATAAATCCACACCGCGAACACCATTACTTTTGGCTTCCCTCCCTTAAAACTTGTCCCTGCCTTACTTAACACTACTCAATACCTTCCTTAGCGAGCTGAGGGTAAAGTAACAGGGGGATCACAGGTGTACCTCTCTACCATACCTGACACCTTTCCTAGCATTCTGAAGGTAGAGGGGCAGGTAAGAATAAGGGCAGATGTGATCACAGGTGTACCTCCCTATCTTATTCAATACCTTCCTTGGTGTTCTGAAGGTAAAGGAACAAGTAACATGTGTACAGGTGCACTCAAAGGTGTTCGTACCTCGACACGATCAATTAGATGGGGTAAACATACAAGGTGCGGGTGGTGGTTTTTTTTTTGGCGAACGCATGGGTAGCGATGACGCGGAAGGGAGGGTGAAAGGGGAGGGGGGAAAGTGGGGAAGGAAGGGGAAGGGAGGAGGAGGGAGAGGAATTGAGTGGGGGGATATGGGAGGCTGGCGCTGTGGGAGGAGTGAGCTTCATTTTTTTTTTTATTTGAAAGTGCGGGGATTCTCTCTCTCTCTCTCTCTCTCTCTCTCTCTCTCTCTCTCTCTCTCTCTCTCTCTCTCTCTCTCTCTCTCCAACCCGTTACGTCTCTCACGATGTGCCTGTACAACACGGCTCACCTATTTTACAGTATAACCAAGAAATTACTTCCTCACCCACCAAACTACCAACTCTCTCTCTCTCTCTACCCGCATTTATATCCAGCAGTGTTTTTCATCGTTGTTGTTCTCGCTTCCTCACAACAGCTGGGAGGTGAACAACATGCCCGGTCATAGCTTGGTGTGTTCGGATACTGCCCTCGTTCCCTTGGGATTGAGGACTCTTATTGTGTGTCACGGCCTCCTCTCCCCTAATGTGTGGCTGTAGGGATGAGGTTACGGATGACTTATTTTTTTTTTTTTTTCTCCAAAGGGCTGGTTAATTTTCCTGGCTTTTGTATGCTAATTTTGGCACGTGTCTTTTTTTTCTATCAACATTAGTTATTGTTTTAAAGTTAATTTGTGATCCTTGGTGATCTAATTTACATTTTTTTTCCTTTTATCTAAGTTGCTGCCTGTTTTATGATCAATTTCCCTCCCCTCTCTCATACATTGATTTCCTCACGTCTTCCATATTTTTTTTATTTTATCTAAATTGCTTCTTGTTTTATTGTTAATTTCCTACCATTTCCTTGCGTATTTCATATTTCTTCCTTTTTATCTAAGTTACCTCTTGTTTTATGATCAATTTCCTATTTCTTATACACCGATTTCCTCGCGTGTCTCTTCTTTCTTCTTTTTATCTAAGCTACTCCTTATTTCATCTTCCGTGAGTAGCTATCTCATCCAATTGCTTTTATTTGATTTTCCTCGTTTCGTCTTTCGTCGGTTGGTCGATCTCACCCCGATCGCCTTTGTTTTACACTGCATACCTTGTTAGTCTTGCATTGCAGATTATATTCAACTTATACCCGAGAAACCTCAATCCTGCATCCTACAGACGAAGAATTCTCAATGATGGGTTAACTGACTGACTGACTGACTGACTGACTAAGTTTTGACACTAACGTAAAGGTCATAATCATCACATCCCTTCACATTCATTCCTACCCTTCCTTGTCTCTCAGTGCACCTGTTCACCTGCCTATGCACCTTGTTAACCCGAGCACTTCACAGGCTGCACACACACACACACACACACACACACACACATACAATCCAGGGTGCCGGCGACTGTATCTCTCTTCCCAGAACACTACAGAATGGAAACTACAGCAAATCGATGAGTGAGAAGCGCGTGGTGTGGGTGTGTGTGAATGAAATACAGTAATGGATGTCCTGTGTATACATTTTGCAATAACACTGCCATCAGTACAATACTCTACCTCCTAAACGAGTACCTTCTCATCCCGCACTGCAGTCAATAAATACAATTCTCTATTCACCCCTTTACTGTAGGCCATGTATTTCCAGCAACAATACTATGGCAAGTTCATGTTTTCCTGCAGTTGACGCGCTATCTATGCACTGGAAACAAAGTAGAGTCTAACTAATCTATCTATCTACTCACCCCTTACTGCAGTCAATATACCTATCTTCTTTATTCATCCCTAGACTTTAGGTCACGTATTTCTGGCTTCAATAATACGACTAGTTGTTTTCCAGCACTTTCTGTTCCATCTAATGTTCTGGACACTGGGTTGAGTCTGAGTCAGTAAGTGGGAGTAAGGGACTGAGTAACGAAAGTAGGTGAGAGTGGGGCAGGAACGAAGCCAGCAGGGGAAAGCCTCGGGAAAGAGTGACGAAAGCCAGCCAGCCTTTACTATACAGGCATCAAGGGAAAGCCTCAGCCAGCCTTAGCCAGCCTCAGCCAGCCGCAGCCTAGAGCCCCGGCATTCTTTTACCATCAAATCAACGCAACATCATCCTCCTGACCTCACCCAACTTTCCCCTCCCTTCCTACCCAGCAACTCTCACTCCTCCTCCTTTTCCTCCTTAGACTCTCACTCCTGCCATCCATACTAAGGCTCCCTTCACACACACACACACACACACACACACACACACACACACACACACACACACACACACACACACACACACACACACAAGTAGGCCATTTAGCTACAGTAAGCGATCCCAATCAGCAGGAGCATAGGAGGAGGAGGAGGAGGAGGAGGAGGAGGAGGAGGAGGAGGAGGAGGAGGAGGAGGGAGGCAATTAAGGAACTCGGGAGAAGAAAAGGGCACGGTCGACGATGTATCGGAAAGTAGGAAAGTTAAGGAGGGGAGAAGAAACTACTTGAAAAACTGGAGGAGGAGGAGGAGGAGGAGGAGGAGGAGGAGGAGGAGGAGGAAAGTAAACAGAGGAAGAGAGTCCAATATAAAGGTGAAGCTTCAGTAACCTGCGCGCGCAAACTTTCTCTCCTTCAGCCCATCTCTCTCTCTCTCTCTCTCTCTCTCTCTCTCTCTCTCTCTCTCTCTCTCTCTCTCTCTCTCTCTCTCTCTCTTTGTCTCCTTCTCACTCCTCTTTTTTTCCCTCCACTCCCTCCATCACGGTTCATATTACGGTCCTCCTTCAGTCGATGTAGGGAGGAGTGAATGACAATGTACAGACCAGCACGAGAGAAGACGGGCACACAAATCCCCTCCTCTCTCTCTCTCTCTCTCTCTCTCTCTCTCTCTCTCTCTCTCTCTCTCTCTCTCTCTCTCTCTCTCTCACAAAGGATGATCGACAAGGCCAAAGAAGGTACTGCAGGTGGTCAGTCTCGTTGGGACGCACAAACAGATAGACAGGACAGGACGGGAGTGCCACGCCTCGTCCCCAACAGGATGGCACTGGCGGGAGGAAGTGGACGAGGCAGCGGAGGCGGGAAGGGGGAGCGAGAGGAGACGAGTGGATGGAGGGAGAGATGGTGGCTAGCTGAGGGTGGGAAGATGTGCGGAGGTGGTGGAGGTGGGGGTAGCAAAAAGTGGGGCTGAGAAGGGGAGGGGGGCTGTAGAGAGGTCGGGGTGGTGCAGAAACAAGACAGTGCCGCACTCCATGACCCCACCCTCACCCCAGCCTCGCCCAAGCTCCACCGGCTCGTCGTAATAAAAGTTCCAGGGTAACCTAATCCAAGTTTATAAAATGGAGCACGCAACCTCGCGCTGAAACCAAAGTCGATATAATTAACGGGATATTTTGCAATGTTACGTGAGGGAGAGAGGGTTCAGCAGACGACCTCAGCTAGCACCAGTAATAGCGCCAGGAGTGAGAGCAAGGGTGTCTCACTGTGTATTGACCTAGTTTGCCTTGTTGAACCTCCATATTTGTGGTATTAAAGGGTCTGATCTTCACTCGCTTTGTCCTGTATTCTTTTCTATATATGACAGTTATTATTCTTTTCGTAAATAAATTAAAAACATTAACTTTAGTTAATTTATTTAGTTTGCCTTGTGAAATCTATATATTTATAGTATCAAAATGTCCTATTCTTCACTTGTCTAAGCCGGTTTCCTTTTCTGTGTATGTTATTCTTCTTCGTAAAAATAATAAAAACATTAACTTCAACCCATCCCTAGTGTGTGTGTGTGTGTGTGTGTGTGTGTGTGTGTGTGTGTGTGTGTGTGTGTGTAGTAGTAGTAGTAGTAGTAGTAGTAGTAGTAGTAGTAGTAGTAGTAGTAGTAGTAGTAGTAGTAGTAGTAGTAGTAGTAGTAGTAGCAGCAGCAGCAGCAGCATCGTTCAGCACCCTGTACACTGTACACAACACACCACGCGCTACACACCACACCGTCACAAACCAGACGTAATCAACCAAGAAATAACACGAAATGAAGACGTGTAGCCCTGTACGTTGAGCAGAGGAGGTGATTCAGAGCCCCATCCGTGGCCCGCATCGTCATGGTCGGTGTCCTTCCCCACCCCCGCCAGCATTGAGTCACCCCAAGGCCACACTAACTACACCAGCACCTCGCACGCCGCCTCTCCTCCACTAATAAGACCTGCTACAGTTTGCTGTGAGTGTGGGAGTGCGACTCTGTTTTCCCGTGGTGGTGGTGGTGCTTGTGTCACTTCCTAGTAATGGATAGTATGTATGTCACCAGTGTCCTTGTCCTTGTTCGCTGTAACTGATGTACTTTTCTTCCTACTTAGAAAAATGGAGCTATTATCTCGTTATCTACTGTTAGTTATGGCCTATTATGATCATTTTATGTAGGAAGAATAAAAAAATAATATGATCTGTTTTAAGTAGGAATATATGTTAAGTAGTTATTCTTTTCCTACAGTTAAAAAAGAAATTATTGTCTATCTTGAGTGTAGGAGGAAAACATTAACTTTCCCCTTTAAATATATGGAAATGCGAGGCAGAAAACCTTCCTTTGTATTCAACTATTCACACTTTATCACATCACCTTGAAAAAATATAAATAAAAATAACTGCTTTCCTTTTCATTTAGATATTCACATTTCACAGGATGACTTCTAAAAAAATATATATATAAATAAACAGTGGCCAAGTTTGCTTTCACTTGAGCTTATGCCTATCCTCTCCCCACTTTAAGAGAGATATGATAGCATGCCTAAATAACATCTACGATTTATGTTCACCTGTTTACATGCAACATACGACAGAGATTAGATTAGGCTCCTCTTCTCTTCTGAAAACTGTAAAGCGCAAACCCCCCTCCCCCCGCCAGACTAACCTTCCCACACACACACACACACACACACACACACACACACACACACACACACACTTATTACCACACGCAGCACGACAACGTCCTACAAAGGGAGCGACATCAAGGGCGGACCGCGACCCTCAACTCAAAACATGAACCACCGGAACAACAACAACAACGACAAAAATAATAACATCAACAACCACAACAACAACAACTATATCCCAGCGTCCCATCACCGCAAAAAGCACACACACACACACACACACACACACACACACACACACACACACACACACACACACACACACACACACAGCAAAAGCACCTTCATTCCATCCCAGTTTCGCACCCAAAGCACCATCCGACACACACACACAAAGGAGGGAAGCCGAAGAGAGTAAAAGCAAACCAGGTCAGTGTGTCGCCGAGGAATCGATTTCGTCTTGAGGAGATCAAAAGACGTATGAGAGCGAGAGAGAAAGAGAGAGAGAACGAAAGAAAGAGAGAGAAAGAAAAGTTTAACACACATACACACACACGAAGGTCACTGAGTCGCAGGATTATGAAAGAGAGAGAAAATGAGAGCGAGTAGTTTGTTAGTTGGTCGGTTAGCGATTTGTAGTGTGTGAAGTGTTAGGAAAGCGAGGCCCTCTACTCCCTCTGGTTCCTCGGGTGCTTGAAAACCTAATTAGCGCAAAACAAAAGGCAGCAAACGCGAGCCAACACCGCGGAAGCGAAAGTGACAAAACAAAGGGAGCGGCATGAATAAAACGAGACGGGCCTGCAAATGGGCTACACTAAAGACCTCTGCCGGCAAGGATAGACCATCACGTGAGGCCTGCCGGCTCATTATGCTCCCAGTCCAGGCGGCTACGGCGTGGAGGAAGAGGAAGGAGGAAGAGGAAGGAGGCGGCGGGCGGAAGAGAGGCAAGAATGAGAAGGAAGAGAAAAGGAGAAAGTGGAGGTGGAGGAGGTGGAGACAAATCATGGAATTTAAAGCAGGGAGAGGGAAAAGAGAAAGTGTGAGAGAGAGAGAGAGAGAGAGAGAGAGAGAGAGAGAGAGAGAGAGAGAGAGAGAGAGAGAGAGAGAGAGAGAGAGAGAGAGAGAGAGAGAGAGAGAGGATGGGAGTAAAGTGTGTGGTGGGTGCCCTACTTGTCATACATCCCGCTAACCTTCCCCCTCCCCCCCTTCAGATAATTCAGGATGGGTTACAATAGATATGCGTCATAATTCCTTCCCTCCCCCGAGCCACCTTATCCCACAACCACAGCTCTGTCTCCCTCTCCCCGCTGACACACCACCTCCCCAACTACCCTTACTTCCCCCCTAACATTAAAGACTCCTGCTGAAGAGATCATACCACAGAAAGAAGCATCAGATTTCCTACTTACTGTGTTGTCTCATTTCTCTTCCTCTTCCTCCTTCTCCACTTCTTTGTCTTGCTTCGTCCCTTACTCAGTGTCTCCTGTCTCCTCCTCCTCCTCCTCCTCCTCCTCCTCCTCCTACTACTACTACTACTACTACTGCACGAATCCTACAATAGTTATTAAAGACCATTTCCTACAATTTTCCTATTCGTGACTGGGGGAAATTTAATGCAACATGCGACTCTTCAAATCTCTCAGTAATTTCCCCCGCCAGACTCTTAATACATCCTCTTCTTCTTGTCTTATTTCCCTGAATCATCAACCTCCTCTTCTACCCCCCCAACCTCCCTCTCCCCCCTCTCTCCCCTCCCTCCACCACCATCACTATCACCGCCATAACAGCCTTCATCACCGCCACCACGTCGCCACAACAACCGCATTCACCACCACTGTCTATTCTTCTTCCGGCTTCTACCTCCGTAACCACCACCATCACCACCACCACCACAATCACATCCCTCACCATTGCATCTCCTCTCCTCCTCTTCCTCCTTTACCTATCCATTATCAAAGAGCCTATAGCTAATACTGCTTTACTCCTTTGTATTCCTTTGTATTCTTCCTAATCAGTTCACATTCCCACTATCAGATCTCTTCCTCCTCCTAGTCGGTCTTCAACAAAACTCTTCTTCCTCCTCCTCCTCCTCCTCCTCCTCCTCCTCCTCCTGTACAGCCATTCAAGACATACTAATTCCTTCTTTACTTCAATATCAAGGTGCGGTGTTCCCTCCTCCTCCTCCTCCTCCTCCTACTCTCGCCTTTCACCTCCAGGGGTCGTGACTTCTCTCCTTTGTGTAGTTTTATCTCGTTATTCAGTGACACTAAAGAAATTACACGCAACGAAAAAGAAAAGGAAAAAAAAAAGTAAGTGGAAAGAGAGAAGAAAAATTCGCGGTATAAAAATATCATGACGCTTTCTCTCAATTGTCTTTTTACATTTACGCACAGTTTAAAAGGTTCGCCTCATCTTGGCTTGTCTTTTCTTTTCTTGCTTTCATCTGATCTCAGGCAAAGAAGAAGAAAGACGAAGTGTGATGGTTAAATTTCACCTCTCTCTCTCTCTCTCTCTCTCTCTCTCTCTCTCTCTCTCTCTCTCTCTCTCTCATTCCTATATATATCTTTAAAATTTTATCTCCGCTTTCTCTAAATGATTTCCTTCTAAACCCTTCTCTCTCTCTCTCTCTCTCTCTCTCTCTCTCTCTCTCTCTCTCTCTCTCTCTCTCTCTCCTCCCACAAGAGTCAGCAGGTGTGTCACGTGGTGGGGAAGAGAGAGTCGCCACTGTTGCTGCTGCTCCCACCGCCACCGCCACCCACCCTACGACTCTCACTTCTGCGGCCAAGCCCAAAATTTCCCTCCCCGTAACTTCCTCCTTTCTGGGAAGCGGCGGAGTGAAGTTTTGTTACCTACAAGTTGTAAAGATCACGTATGACCCACAACCCTTGTTATGTTGTTATTATCATCATTATAATCACTGAATTTTTCCTGGTGGCCTTTCACTCAACTTTTGATATTTTTGTCATCATTTTTTATAATAATTTTTGTTATTTTTTTCCAGGTTACCTTATATTCGGCCTTGATATCTGAGTCAACATGAAGTAACCTTAAATTTTACTGCTCCTCGTCCTTATTTCCTACCGAGCACCATGTAGTGGTGTCCCTAGTGTGAGGCAGTGAGGGGCCTCGTCAGGAGCCTGTGTCACTTTAATGAAGCGCGGAGGGGAAGGCTGATAATACTGATAAGATGAAGGGTGAGGGACGGCCGGCCGGACCAAGGGGAGCGATTATGGCGTGGGTTGGTATGATGATGGCGGGCACCGGAAAATATGTATGGGTGGTGGAGGGGGAGCGTGAGTGAACAGTGGGTAGTAGGCCTGAGCGGTCACCACTGAGTGGCTCTTCAATTACCCTCCATTACCACAACGCAGCCGTTACCTCGCCGCAGACTCCCCGCCGCGCCCCTCACTGGTGGGGATGCTGACGCCAGCGGCAATTGTACTAGAGACAAGTGAGGCAAGACTGTTCCTCGACAATGTACAATTGCAAGAACTGCCTCCACTTGGGAGCTTCTGGGCGAGAGAAAGCGCGTACACACACACACACACACACACACACACACACACACACACACACACACACACACACACACACACACACACACACACACACGTCAGCTCAATACAGCACTTTGTTACATAAGTTATCAAGGTGTGTTCAGTGGAGCGGGGATGATGCCTAGTTGGCCGGGCTGCCGCACAAGGCTGGCGGACCTCCACACTACAGCCTCACCCCCAACCACAATGACGGGCGGGGACGGTGGGGTAGAGCTCCACAACGAATCCAAACGGTGGAAAGGAAGAGTTGGGTGTAGGGGGCGGGAGGGAGAGTTAAGTGGGCGGTGGCGGTGGTGGCGGTGGATGCCACGAGCAGAGAAAGCCTGGCGCGTCAAGATTCTTACTGTAACGGTAGGGAAAGTGAGGGGCGGGGCATCCCTCGGCAGCCAACCCGCGCCTTCAGTGGGAAAGCACCACACATTACACCAGACATGTGTACTGCCAGCGCTGAGCACCATCCACAACATGGGGCACGCCGCATCCCGCCAGGAGCTCCACCGGCCTGAGCACTGCGGCAAATTATCCTGCCGGTCCATCGAGCATTTCCAGGCCGCCGTCGTGTGGGAAGGAGCCCCGCTGGTAGCCCCCCATTGGCCCCGTGACCTACACTTTGCCTAACTCCACAAACTTGTAAGACCCTTCCCTCGCTGCCTGCCAGGATTGCGAGGCTGAGGAGGGGAAGGAAAATGATGCTCCCGCGGCAGCCTACCATCGCGATCCGCAGGGACGATGCCGCCGAAAGGACACCCCACATTCCCGATACTCAACAAGACAACATAATGAAGTATCGACTCCAGTCCCAAGCAGATCCAATACTTCTTTGTCTCTCCTGCGAAACCATTAACTCCTTTTCTGCTGCACACAATATTATGAAAAGAAGAAAGAGAAAAAAAAAAAAAGAGTATCTTATTCAAGGCCATTCTTTCATTTCGAAATATTCATATGAAGCCCCCAAACGGTCCTCACACACACACACACACACACACACACACACACACACACACACACACACACACACACACACACACACACACACACAAACACACAATGGTGTATCTGCAACTAAAGCCAGAGGGGTTAGGACATCTTAATGCTATGATAACTAAAGGCATCTAATATTATATTATACACTATTATATTATTCTAAATGCATTATGTACTAGTAAATATGCTACTTATTACTACTCTTCTAGATGTAGTACTTATTTAATAGTTAGAGTAAATAGGCACATACAAAAGATTAGTGACTTTGTATTATGTGCTTAGCTGTGTGTGTGTGTGTGTGTGTGTGTGTGTGTGTGTGTGTGTGTGTGTGTGTGTGTGTGTGTGTGTGTGTGTGTGTGTGTGTGTGTGTGTGTGTGTGTAAGTAGTGGAGAATCAAGAGCGTGTACAAGCGTGACATGCGGTATGGTGGTGGTAGTAGTGTGGTGCTGGGAGTTAAGTGTGATGTTAGTGATGGTATTAGTAGTGTGGTGTCGAGTGAGTCATGTACGGTGTGCGTTGGTGTGGTGCTTAGTAAGTTAGTAAGTCGTGTGATGTTGTGGGGAGTAGTGAAGAGAAGTGTTGTGCTACGTGATGTTTGGAAGCATGGTGTGAAGAGGCGTGGTGGTGGTGGTGGTGGTGTGAGGTGGAGGAGCCATGGTGGCGGTGTTGTGTGGAGGAGGAGGAGGAGGAGCGGTGGTGTGGACGGGACAAGGCAATCATCCTCACCCTTGGCCGGTGTCCCTTCTCGGCCGCCTTGCTGCTTGTCTTGCTCTCACTCACCTGCAACACAGACATAAGCACGCCCGAGATGAAACACTTGCTCGCCCGCACACAAACGTACATGAAGACACCACACACACACACACACACACACACACACACACACACACACATACACGTCTCGCTTCAATTACACACCCAAAGGAGAAAGCCACAATATTCATAATGAAAGTCGTATATACACATTTATAATTTGATTCCTAAGTTCAAACATTTCCCTCCATGTGCTGTTCTTAAGAAAAATATATATACATGTCATGAGTTATAAACACAAAACTATGTTAGCAAATATTTACTTGTTAGTTCATCATGTATGTAATGGAGGAGTTATATTACTAATTAAAAAACACAACTAAATCAGGAATGTGTGTGTATATATATATATATATATATATATATATATATATATATATATATATATATATATATATATATATATATATATATATATAAGGCCAGAGAGCATCCAAGGCCAAACACAATACTGACCAACAAACAAATCCTGCACAACACAAGCACAACACATATACAGGAGGTGCAATACGTGGGAAACACTACCGAGAACGTGAACTAACGGGGTAAATTGATGGGCGTAACATGAGACGGCTGCTGCCACGGCGCGCCCCTGCCTGCCCGCCGCTACAGGAAGTGCTGCTGCGACTACGGTGACATCACTAACTCGCTACCTTTGCTAACCGTTACTGCCGTGCATCAAAAACTATCTCGCTACTTGCTACTCCTCACTTCACACGTGTACTGCGCTAAAACAAGATCCGAGTGGTTGCGCCAGAACCAGTGAAAACCGGCAAGTCAGTCGTGTACGGTGCTCCTTCCTTCCTACCTCCCTCCTGATGCAGTGAGGTGAGGTATGGAGGAGGAGGAGGAGGGAAGATGGCTGCAGCGTGGGCGTTGAGAATGGAGAAGTCAGTACGTGGGTGCATCACAAGGTATACAACGCCCAGCTCGCAGGCACGGCCAACCAAAACAAGTTGATGGGACACTAAACAAAAATCCTTCTGACGGTGTTACTCCTGTATTCAGGCATCACTGCTCCCCTCCCTCCCCACACACCATAAACAAACCACTGAGCGAACCCAACCAACACTCCCAAAAGACCTTGACACTTTAAGCATCAGAGTGCCTCGGGGTGTCCCAGGGAGCAGGCAGGCAGACAGGCACAAGGCACGCCCTGCCCGGCCACCCACTCACTCTGCTCGCCTTGCCTTCCATCACCCTGGCACTCAGCATTCCTTACCGCCACCATCCATCCATCCCTCCACCGCTCCACTCCACTCCACTCCGCTCTCTCAAAACTCCTCCCATCCACCCACACCCACCCACACACAAAGCCCACACGCCTGACAACACCCACCCTCCTCCCAGATAATAATAACAAAAATAACAAAAGAACTTCCGGATGTGTACGAGAAAAAAATAAATAAATAAAAATTAAGAAAAAGTAATGTTGAGATGAAACACTGAAATTTTCTTCACAGCAAGCAGCAGCAGGCAAGTCTTTCTTTCCTTGATGCTCAGGAGACAATGGCGCCACTCCAGAGCCTTGGTGAGGGGGGCGGAAGTGCGTGGCGAGAGGAAGAAGTGGAAGGGGGAGAGGATGGAGAGAGAAGAGAGAGAAGGGAGTGAGTGAGGAAGGGAGGGAGTGATGAAGTGGGTCGAGCTGCTTACTCAGCTCTGTGACTTCCAGGTATAGAGTCCATTAAACACACACACACACACACACACACACACACACACACACACACACACACACACACACACACACACACACGGCGGGAGCAGGTTTGGATGGCAGGTGTGTGTTGGGACGCTCGTCATGCAAAGTGAGAGTCAGGGGCGAAGGGAGGGGAGAGAGAGGAGGCAGGTGAGGGGGCGGACAGGTCTAGAGGGGAGGATGGGACGAGGATGAGGGGCGGTGAGGGTGAGTGGGACTGGAGAGGTAAGGACCGCAAGTGCATGACTCACCCGGGTTTTCCCTTAGTGCATGACTGGAAAAAAGGGGGCGCGTCTGTCTCACCGTCAGTTACCATGCACCAATGCCACAGTGATATTTCCTCATCGCGCACCATCACCGCCAACACCGCCAGCACCAAGTCATCACCACCGCATAAGGCACATCACCACCATCACCATCATCATTACACCCCCCACCATCACCACCACATGTTTCTCTGCCACAACACACATTAACACACTTTTTCTCTTACTTCACTTCCTCTTCCTCCTTCTGCCCCTTCTCTTCCTGCACCTTTTCCTACTCTCCTACACCCTCCCCTCTACACCCTGACTCAACCAACCCTTCAGTCATCCTTCAGGTATCCAGGCAGGTCTTTTTACATAGTTCCAGGAAACACACACACACACACACACACACACACACACACACACACACACACACACACACACACACACACACACACGTAACAATGGCTGAAGGAGGAGGAGGAGGGGGAGGAGGAGGAGGAGATGTTTGCATCCCACCAAAGACATGTTTCATTCAGGTCACGACTGGGCATAAGGACAGTCTGTCTGTGTGTGTGTGTGTGTGTGTGTGTGTGTGTGTGTGTGTGTGTGTGTGTGTGTGTGTGTGTGTGTGTGTGTGTGTGTGTGTGTGTGTGTGTGTGTGTGTGTGTGTGTGTGTGTGTGTGAAAAATAAGCATTACACAATATGTAAGATGTCTGTGTATACGAGAGAGAGAGAGAGAGAGAGAGAGAGAGAGAGAGAGAGAGAGAGAGAGAGAGAGAGAGAGAGAGAGAGAGAGAGAGAGAGAGAGAGAGAGAGAGAGAGAGAGAGAGAGAGAGAGAGAGAGAGAGAGAGAGAGAGAGAGAGAGAGAGAGAGAGAGAGAGAGATTCATTTCCTAAGTGCAAGTTCTCGTCTCTTAGCATTCTGAGGCGGATACGGGAGTGGGGAAAATAGGGAGAAGGAAAAGGACACGAGAGAGAGAGAGAGAGAGAGAGAGAGAGAGAGAGAGAGAGAGAGAGAGAGAGAGAGAGAGAGAGAGAGAGAGAGAGAGAGAGAGAGAGAGAGAGAGAGAGACGGCAATGGTCTTTCCGTAACAGCCTGAAGGAGAGGAGGTGAGAGGAGTTGAGAGGGACATGTCCTTTCCTGTCACTGGGCTTACTATTGTGCGCCATTACGAGAGGAACCTCCCTTATCGCTTAGCCGAGTGAGGGAGGGAGGTAGAAGAGGGAGAGGTAGGAAAGGTAAGAAGAGGTAGAGAAGGCAGAGAGGGAGGTAAAGGTGAGAAGGTAGGAAAGCAGGGAAGGAAGATGGAGAGTAGGCAGGGAGGGAGGTAAATGAGGGAAGGTAAGAAGGAAGGAAGAAAGGGAGGTTAGCAGGGAGGCAGAGAAGACAAATAATGAGGGAGGAGGAAAGGGGAGGATGGTAGAGAAAGCAGGAAGATAGGAAGAAGTAAGGGAGGAAGGCAAGGAGATGAAGGGAGGGAGGGAGGGAGGGAGGGAGGGAGGGAGGGAGGGAGGGAGGCAAGTGCACAGGGGACAAGTATGCTGAGTGCTGAAAACTGAAGAAATGAGAGTTTGAAGCGAAGGAAACTGATGAGTCGCGGGGGCTTGATAAGGCATGGCCAACCCAACCCTTGACTGCGGGTGTAAACTGTATTATGCAAACGTGCCAAGGTCGAGGGAGGGAGAGGCACGGACAGGGAGGGAAAGAATCCTAAGTGTTAAAAAGATAGGAAAGAGAAGGAAAAAAATATACTCGTAAGAGGAATATAAAAATGAAAACGAAAAAAAGATGTTAATTAAGTTATACGTCTCTTTACATTCACACATTTCTTACTTTCTCGATGCAAGTGGTCCCCTGACAGACCTCCCTATCACAACTCCTCTCTATCTCCGCATCTATTTCACCTCGTTTGCTCAGCACTGTTCCCAGGCAATTTAGGCTAGATCGGAAATAGAGGTAAAAGGTGTGAGATGAGAAGAAATACGAAGTAATAACTTATGAGGAAGAGACGATAATGGAAGACAATAATGAAGTAAAAAGATGCAGATGGACATTTGAGTAAAGGTACGAAAAAATGAGAAAGAGGAAAAATGAGAAAGACTGATGACGGACTGAGAAAGAAATGTAAATAAAAGAATTATAAGCTGTGTAAGACCATAGGAGTTAAGAGTTAATGTTTTTAAGGAAATGTAAAGACTGCTTAGATTGTTTTGGGGAGGGAGGAGAACAAAGCGTGACTTTATACCAGTAACCTACCTACACACACACACACACATACACACACACACACCTAGAAAAATGGAGATCGGAGTTGGGAAGAACCTCAAAGATAACAGGGACAGGAAAGGAAGATGAAGGCAGAGCGATAAGGCGGAAAGTGGCGCAGTAAAGGAAGCCAGGCAAAGTGGAGTGTGGTGAGGAACAGGAGTGGGAAGGTGAAGCAGGTTAGGTAACAGTGGAATGAAGAGGTGGGGGGGGATTGTAGGTTGAGAGGCCACTATTGTGTTAAAAGATCAGGAAGAGGACGGACACGAGCAGACCCTCACCTACGAGAATACCTCCCCTGACACCCTCTTGACACACACACTTGCTGGATGCTCGGCCCCGTGGCAGAGGCTGAGAGGCGCTCAGAGTCGTCGTCGTCGTCGTCGTCGTCCTCCTCCTCCTCCTCCACACCACCACCACTACCACCAACCTTCTTTCTACCGCTAGGTATGAGATAAAACACCTCCCATCCCACATTCCTCCCTTAAATCCAAAAATGCACCACCACCTCGACAGTCTGACGTAAAACGGACGCAACCGCGACAGTAAAAGTAGCGCAGGCACTCGGCGGGCGGCCCGGCGCGCGATAAAGTCCCCGGGAGGTGTGCCGGCGGGAAGGCCCCACCACACATTTCGGGTCGAAACGGCCGGTAAAAAATATAATAAAAGGGTAAAGTTTGGACAACTCTCAAGGCAAAGCCGCACGGGGCCGAGGCGGCCCACCCACGCCTCCAGCACAGCACAGCGGGCACATCTATATAACTGGCGGGCTCAGGTTACGATCCGCCTTACTAGCCGACGGATTGACCCACTTCCCTTATCGCCACGTGCCATTCCCTGCTAAATCCATTTATTTCCACGATGACGACCCTTTCGCCGCTAATCAGCCCCGCCGCCCCTCCAACACGCGTCACCCGCTGGCTGGAGCTGTGCCACGCAAGCCCTGCCGCCACGCCGTCCTGCACTGCGGCTCAGGCTGCGCCCAAGACGTATCACTTGTTCTCACCTGTCAACATGATCCTGCAAATCTGCCACTTTTTTTGTTTTCAAGCGACTGGAGTCACCACGGCTTTCGTTACAGCAGGTGAGCTTGAGCCCGCTCCTTAAAGGTGTAGGAAGTGACCGTCTCGCTCCTGCTCCCTGCCTCGGGGCTCGGCAGGTCTCCACCAGCCAGGTATCAGAGGTTTAAGACTGTCCTCTCGGAAGCCTCGCCTCGCTTCAAGAACCATCCCGTGGCTCAACCTCCCATGTGGCGAGGCGTCGCCAAGCGCTAGTCCCCTAAACTATTCACGAAAAAAATTCTCGTCATCAGAGCGGCGCTCTTGAGGCGCAGCGGTGTGCTCCTCCTTGACCTCTGCGTGAGAGGACAGACTCTCCTTGATGAGAGGACTTCATTCATTAAACGCGGTCTTCCCCTCGCCACACCATTACGTGCCGGGCCGTTGCTAAACCTCCAATGCAGCCGTTAATGCCTTCACTCCCTCCCCTCCCTGCACATGTGCCCCAGGGCCGGCAGTGTCGTTGCTCCTATACAGCAACACCACTACTTCCTTCCGAGGGAACATACATGATCACCATGTAGCTACTTCATCACTGTTCGCGGTGCAGGTTCCTCTGCTGCTCCGGGCGTCCCTTGGCCTCGTTGGTCACTTAGCCCAACAGGGTCGGGATGGCAGGAGGCCGGGGCTGGTCACTCACCAGCACATCTTTAATGCGGGGGTTGGTGCACGCCACACCCGCGCGACACTCCCGCCTCCATACCACGCAGCCACCAGCCCTCACAACAGTCCTCTTAATATAATTAGGCCCATAATCCTTCATTCCGGCCGTTTCGTTAAGAGGGAGGTTGTTTCCGGACGACATCCGAGCCCTGGGACGCGGTGCGGCGCGGCTCGGGTGGCACAAGTAAGACCGGGCGGGAGGACCGGTAAGGCGGGTCCCGGCAGGGTTGGGGAGACGGGAGGGTGCCCAGTCCCTCATTGTTCTAGTTCCACCACCACAACCACCTTGTAGGGACCCTCTACCTGTACGTGGCCACATGCACTTGCACACCGAACCAACACCTACAGGCATACAAAATACTCCAAATACGGTGAATCATAACTCTCTCTCTCTCTCTCTCCTCTCTCTCTCTCTCTCTCTCTCTCTCTCTCTCTCTCTCTCTCTCTCTCTCTCTCTCTCTCAGCCTACGACGAAGTACACGAGAGGTCCCAAGCCTCCCCTCCGCCATACCAGCACACGCCGTACACCAAAGTGGGGTGGATCACTGGCGCCCCTACATGTATTCCTGTGGGTATGGGCATCAGGTGAGGGTCAGGGACTGCTGCTGCTGCTGCTGCTGGCGCCACCTACTACCAGAAGCGGACCACCTTCACCCTGGCCTGAGTGGGCAAGGTTAAGCTGGTGCTCTCCCCTTCTCCCACAATTTGCCCCGCCCACACCTCGCGAGAACAAGAGGCCAATATCAACATCTCGCCCAGCCTCCCATGTCCCGCCGCCTGCCGGGGAAGGCGTCACCTCA
>NC_087157.1:11920000-11925000 GCF_035594125.1 Scylla paramamosain | reverse complement strand
CTAAATACTGGATCTATACAGCTAATGTCCCTCATTTTCTTATCCACAGCAATCATTATTTTCATCCACGGATCGGCTGGGCCAAGGAGACGGGAAAGATGGTCCGTTTTTGCTATATTTACTATCACCTTACCAAAACCTCCTGCTACCACCATCTTTCCTTTCCTCCTTCCTTTCTTTTGTTTCTTTCACCTAGCCCTTCTCTGCCCCTACCTCCTCAGCAAGTCTTTTGTCACACACCTCTCCTCCTCATCCTCCTTCATCCTCTCTCATTCTTTCATTTTATCTCCCTTGTCTCTTTATTTTCCTGGCCAGCAGCACTTCCCTGTCGCCTCGCCTCGCCTTCCCTCTCTGCCTGCCTCCCCTCCTCCGTTATCCAAACCGCTACCCACACCCCCACACCCCCTCGACCGTCCCCACTTTACTCAGAGGCCGCTGATTACTCGTCCTCACCCGCTATACGCTTCAGTTAGGGGAACACCACAAAGCGGGGCTCCCCTCCTCCTTCTCCTCCTCCGACAGTACCACTTAAATCTCCTCTGCCTCTACTTTTCTTCCTCAAGACAACAACGCGAGCGAGTGGAACGACTAAGCGACAGCAAAGATGTGGCTATGATTGATGAAGGGAGGATTAGAGAGAGAGAGAGAGAGAGAGAGAGAGAGAGAGAGAGAGAGAGAGAGAGAGAGAGAGAGAGAGAGAGAGAGAGAGAGAGAGAGAATACACGAGGCCGGTCGTTGGGTGGGTGGGTGGATGGATAAAGAAATAATGGGTCTTAGTCATCACACACACACACACACACACACACACACACACACACACACACACACACACACACACACACACACACACGAGCACAACGCAATGACTCACACCGCTCGCCATCTCTCGAGGAATGAAGGAGAGAGAAAAAAAAAACACACAAAAAAAAAAAAGCCATAAGAAACACGAACACGTTCACACATTCACAAACTAGAAATTAAATGAATGACTAGATGAACTGAAGTTAACCCTTTCAACCCCTCGCCCTAACAAAGAAAAAAAATCAACAACAAACCAGAATAAACCGTAAATAAACCAAAGAAATAAAAAAACGAGAAGATAATAATTATAAAACCACATGCGTGCCTCCTCCATGTAAGTCTTACATAATAATAAAGAAAACAACAATAAAAAGAAGCAACATCATCCCAGAATAGCACGAGACAAAAAAAAAATAAAGAAAATAAAGACGAAGAAAGCAAGTTAGCAAGGAATGAAGGAAACACGATAAAAGGAGAAAAAAAGGAAGAAGGAAGAAATACAATAAGAGGACATGACGCAAATAACATGATAACTAGTGAAGCGATCAATGAAGATAATGAAGATAAACGTGAGCAGAGAGAGAGAGAGAGAGAGAGAGAGAGAGAGAGAGAGAGAGAGAGAGAGAGAGAGAGAGAGAGAGAGAGAGAGAGAGAGAGAGAGAGACCTTTCAAGATGCCAAGGACAAGAACAATAAGACCAAGGGACACAAAGAACATGAATTAAGATGACTAAGAACCAAACAAGAACAGACACACAAAAGAGAAAAAGAACCACAAATAACAAAGGGCCGGGGAAAGAAGAACCAGAGTGAACAAATAACTGAGGGAAGGAGAAGCAAAATTAACTGAGAACTAAAGGAAGAACCAATCGCGAGAGAATCGATGGCATGACAGAGAACCAAGGGATGAAGAACCGTAAAAAAAGAGATAAATAAAAGAAAAAAAGAGAACTGCGAGAACAAGAATCATAAGAACCAAAGGACTGAGAAAATACGAGTCACATTTAATAGAGAACCAAAGAAACACAGGAACGAGAGAGAGAGAGAGAGAGAGAGAGAGAGAGAGAGAGAGAGAGAGAGAGAGAGAGAGAGAGAGAGAGAGAGAGAGAGAGAGAGAGAGAACAGGAAGCAAATTACGTACTTGAGAGATAACCAATAGATAAACACAAGAACCATTGAACTTAGTACACGGAAACTTCAAAGAACAAAGAACAAGGAACAAAGGGAAACAAGAACCATGAAAACAAAACAAAAAAAAATCGAAACAAGGAAACAGAAAAGTTAAAACCAGAAAACCAGTAAAAGGAGAACCAAGTACAACTAACCACCATAAAAAAAATAATAAATAAATAATAATAAGAAGAAAATGGTAAATGCTTAGGAGTAGAAATTTTCTCAGAACTGTGAAGAAAACAAGCAGGGACAAAGAACAAGGAAAAATACAGACAGAAGGGAAAAACAAAGAGAGTAGAGAGAGATTATGTAAGATAATGAGAGAGAGAGAGAGAGAGAGAGAGAGAGAGAGAGAGAGAGAGAGAGAGAGAGAGAGAGAGAGAGAGAGAGAGAGAGAGAATGACACACTGATGACCTTTTATGTGAACAAAACGAGAACCCACAAAATAACATAAAAGAACAGAACCAAGAACAGAATACCAAGGAAGAAAGGAAAAGAAAAAAATCAATACCAAAAGGACAGTACCAGACAGAACCAGACACCAAGAACCGTAATTCGAACCACAAGTGACGTAAAACCCTGTATAATGAATCTAGAAGAGCCACGTCAAGCAAGCAAATGTTACGAAACAAAGATGAAGGAAAAGAAAGTACATCCTTTTATATACGTGACGGGGCGCAGGAGGAGGAGGAGGAGGAGGAGGAGGAGGAGGAGGAGGAGGAGGAGGAGGAGGAGGAGGAGGAGGAATGGGACAGTCACCTTCAAGCAGTTAATAATCATGCGGGAGTTTCATTGAGGGAGGAAGGGAGAGAGAAGAGGAAAGAAGGGGAGACGAGGGGTCCACTCTCCATTAATGTGAGGGAGAGGCGAGGGAGAGGTGTGTTAAGAAGCGAGGGGAGGGAAGGTGGAAGACAAGTTACATAGGTCAGGAAGAGGGTGAGGCTGGAGAAGAGGGTGAGGGAGGAAGGCTAGTTTAGGGAGTGTGTTAAAGATAAAGAGGGTGTGGATGAAGGAAGGGATACGTTAGGTTTGAGTGGAAGCCAGGAAAAGGGTGGAAATGGAAGACAGGTTAAGTTAGATTAGGTAAATCATGGAAGTGTTGAGAAATCAGGTTAGGTTAGGTCATACAGAGAGGAAGTTTTGAGAAGCCACGGTGGGAATGGAAGGCAGGATGTCAAGCTTGGTTAAGTCAGAGTGAAGGGAAGTCTTGAGAAGGCAGGATGGAAGTGGAAGGCAAGAGAGGATGTTAGGTTAGGTGATGGGTGAGTCACGACGTTATCAGGTGATGGTGGCGGGCCGGTGTGGCACTATCACATCCTCAGACCCTCCAACCGATGACACAATAACAGATAACCCGGACACCCCTCGCCCCTGCAGGCATTATCAGTAGACACATGGCCGCGCCCACTGTCTCCTGCCTTACTCACTCTCTCCTTCTTTTCTCTTTTTTTTTTTTTCTTTTTTCATGGTTAAACATCTCATCTCGCCTCAGGCCCTTCCCCTATCCCACCATGTTGTTTTGACTGATACACACACACACACACACACACACACACACACACACACACACACACACACACACACACACACACACACACACACACACTACCGTGCCAATATTTACCATATATTTATATGTATACAGTAAGTGTGCCAATATTTACCATATAATTATATGTATACAATCCGTTTATTCACTTAATGGCAATAAATTTACTTTACTTTACAAACATTACCTCACTGCAAACAATGGCTCAGAATGGTGCAACCTCAGCAAAACACAATGCACTTAAAAAAGCTGAACACGGGAGACTTTACAAAATCCTTTACCAAAATACTACAAAAACCAGCAAGACGGCAATAACAATCGATGCAGCTTATTTGACACACTGACTGTACTGTACACTGAAGCCTTAGCCAGCGCCTGAATATTTCATTGCTCTGCCCCGTTCCTGGCGTGCCATCCCTTGTATAAATAAAATTATGTAATATTAAATAATTTACGCCAACGCTGAGTGTAGCCAATCCACGTGCATACAAATTGAGGCTAAGCGAGGCAAGGGTAGGAAGAGGAGGAGGAAGAGGAGGAGGACAGGCAGGATGAGGATAGGCAAGGGAGGATAGGAAGGGTGGGACAAGGCAAGGCAAGGCGAGGCGAGGCGAGGTAAAGCAAGGCCGTGCTCAGTGACGGTGCGCCAGCTTCCCGCGGCAGGGTGGAGGCATGGTGGTGACCCTGGCGAAGGTGACGTCACAGGAGAGTGGCTGCTGATGGCTTCATTATAAACACTATCACACTATCAACAAGAAAATATGATGTCCTAATTTGGGCGGCGGCGATCACATACATCCCTCACACCTGTCCTTCCGGCACACGGGCAGCCAAGATACTGCTAAGTGCCGCATTATTTGAACTCCTGCATTCGTGTGCCACTCGTGCCGGCCAGGCGGGGGCAGCACGGGGCCTCACCACACACCTGGCCGCATCTTCCCCGGTGCTTCAGTAATGACTACTGAAGGCACGCCGGGCCGAGTCCCTCGGGGCTTGAGCAGCGAGTGAAGGGAGCCCCGCACAATGGCGAGCAGGAAAAATCCATTTTAGAAGAGGTGTGGGGCAGAGGAGACCTCCACCATTCCCCACGTGCAGTACTCCCCAGTGTGCCGCGGCCCGGGGCGAGGCACGAGGCACAAAGGAGACACAAATGCAGCCACATTACCCCCGGCGAGTAACTAACGAGTTTCCCTTCAATTAAGTCACGTAATGAACTCGTGATGTGCGCCTGCGAAGTTACAATGGTTTAGTTTCATTATCATAATAACAATAATAATAATAATAATAATAATAATAATAATAATAATATTATTATTATTATATTATTATTATTATTATTATTATCATTATTATTATTATTACTACTATTATCATCATCATTGCCGGCATCGCTATTATTACTCCAAGCAACATTTCAGCAACAGTAATATGGTGGGCGCGCGGCGGCTCTCCCGAGGTCTTTCATCCTGGCACCACC
>NC_087157.1:11912500-11915000 GCF_035594125.1 Scylla paramamosain | reverse complement strand
CCCCTGCCCGTCACGCCCTAGAGGTCTGGCCCCCACCCGTCGCCTCCCTCCATTCATACACCACCCTGACCAGACCAGCTCATCACTGCAGCCTGCCAGCGAGCGTGTATGTATCTGACACCCCGAGTTACAGTTCTTTCCTGTCGTAGCTTTTTGCCATGATTCAATTTAAATTAAAGTGGTGCAGCCGATTTCACGCGACGGAGGTAATGATGATTGCGCCTCGTTTTCAGGTTTCTGTTCGTGCGTGTGGCCCACTTTCGTCGCCTCCAGCCCAGGGGGAGGTGAGGCGGTCACGGGAGTTCTTGGTGTGTCTTGGGAGCACAAAGGCAGGCAGGCAGACGTCCGGGAGAGGGAGAGGAGGGGAAAGCGGGAGGGGAAAGTCTGGCAGCGGAACGCCCCTCAATGGTACACAAGCTACATAGGCAATCATGATACCAGGAACCTCTCCCTTCCCTCTCGTCCCTTAACTTCCCTTCACCCCAGCAGCCTCTCTACCAACCCTCCGGCGTTATACTTTTTCCTGTGTGCATCACTATCTGTGAACACCTTCCCTCCGCCCGCCCCACGCCCGCCACGCCACGCCAGCACACTTGGCGCCGCGGCACGACACGGCACGCACATCAAACTTTGCCTCTTCCAAGGGTCCGGCTGGAGGCGCTGAGGGAGGGTGCAGGACACTGGGGGGAGGGGTGGAAGACAACAGGTTTTAGTCCACAGAGGGTGTTGTGGTGTCCCAGCAGCGGGTAACGAGATGCTTCCTGCCACTGCTGCTGGTGCATGACTGAGGGAGGAAAGGAAGGGCGGAGCGACACCGCTGTTCCTGCTGCTGTCGGTGGTGGCGGCAGCGGCGGTGGCGGCGGCCTGTGCAACGGCGCATGACCGAGCTTTGTCCGCCGCTCCTCCCTCACCGCCACGGCCGCCAGCGGGACATCACCTTCCCTCAGCCTACGTGTACACGGCCTGCACGCTGCCACACACGAGGGCTGGCCGGGAAGGGCTCGCCAAAAAAAATGAGGGAACCATGGAAGTAGTGTGGCAGGAAGACCCACACAAGCATGTCACCTTCAAGGGCACCTTCTGTCTCGCGCCTCCACCACCACCACCACTATCACCACCACTCTCTTTACCACCAACACCAACACAGCCTCTGAAGACCTGCAACACCACGCCCGCGAAGACCTACACCACGGCCAGTTGAACCCCACTAATCTAGAGGGACTTAAATCGGGATAGAGGCGATCACTGCACCTGCCAGTAAGTCTCTTTGTCCTGCTCCAACCCTCCCATCCTCAACCCCGCCAAGACTGCCGGGGGAAAGAGGGTCAACATCCACCCCTTCCACATCCTCTACAAATGATGACAGTACAGCAATTCCAAGCCACTGACACTCAAAAAGACAGTGCGGTCACGAAATCCTGAAGTTATTCGTCCACGTTTGTTGAAAAAGTTAATACGTGTGTGTGTGTGTGTGTGTGTGTGTGTGTGTGTGTGTGTGTGTGTGTGTGTGTGTGTGTGTGTGTGTGTGTGTGTGTGTGTTTCGATAAGGTCTTGTTGAGTGCGCTGAGCGGGCAGTCATGCTGGAATGCCACATCATAAGTTTGTTTCAGTTGCATAACACACAAATACTCCCCGGCAAACGAAAATAATGCGAAGCCATAATTTGTATCCCATGAATCAGTCAACTTGAAGGAAAGACAATACTGAGAGAGAGAGAGAGAGAGAGAGAGAGAGAGAGAGAGAGAGAGAGAGAGAGAGAGAGAGAGAGAGAGAGAGAGAGAGAGAGAGAGAGAATAAACAAGCATCGAGAGGTATGAATCAAGAAGTGTAAGAACACCAAACACTACCACACTGTAAACACCGAGAGACAAGGAACCCCCCCCCTCCCCACTGACCAAACCCTTAAACCCTTAGTCAAATTAAGGGAACAACTTAAAACAATCCAGGCCCTGTTAGGTGTTGACCACGACGACCATCACCCCTACCCCCCACCACCTTCACCCTTACGCCCTTTCACCCCACCACCACCACTGCACCCCAGGCACTCATCCTTCTCAGCACCACCACCACGAACACAACAACAACACCCCAAGTCAGTAAGATATTTGGTTTCTAAACATGTCACGCGATAAGAGATAAGAAAGCTGAGACTCAACACGTCCACAATAATTTAACAACGCGTCCTTGATTTACTCATTACCGCCATTTTTCTGCACGGGAGTTGAGTCAGAGCAAGGACTGTGAAGAGTACAAATAACAATTTATCATAGCAGAGCCTCAAACTCACACAACCTTGCAACTGGATAAATACGTCAGCGTGAAGGATTGGCCGACCGAAAAACCGACCGACCGACCAACCGACTTACTGCTGTTTATCTGATTCAAAGTCCCCCCCCTCTCTCTATCAGCAGAACTAAAACCAGCCAAGGATACACTGACTAACCCTAAGTATCGTAAAAGACTAAGTAATGTATCGAGTTTCCTGCTTCAGTGTGTGTGT
>NC_087157.1:11905000-11910000 GCF_035594125.1 Scylla paramamosain | reverse complement strand
GACGCGGGACAGCGATGGATTAATTGGCAAGACTTGATAACTGAGGCGGACCAGCTGGGAAGAACAGTCTGTGTAAAAAGTTGGAGGCGGTGCCCGCGGGGGTGTGTGAGTCTGACCACCGCCACCACCACCGGCGTCAACACTCCTCTCCTCCCCTGTACCCTTCCTCACACCCTGCTGCACCACACCACAGCTACACACGCCACCCTACCCGACACCACCTCATCACAGCCTCCCTCCTTCCCTCCTTCCCATGCAATACCTCATCACACACCAATGCCGCCGCCGCCACCTACATACATTACACAGTACAGAAATTTGAGCTGAAATTTCTAATATTACAACCGAATAAATATTGCCATACATACACCCACCCTTCCACTCCTACAGCACCACAGCGCCTCCTAGCCTCCCCTGCAGCACTTCACAGCCACACCATCTCCGCCCTTCCCCACCTACAGCAGCACACCACAGCCACAACGATCCCAACTCCCCCCTCCCTGCAGCAGCACATCACAGCCACCCCGCCTCCCTGACCCTCACAACACAGCCGAAGAGTAATCAAGTGGCAGACTCGTCCAGCTCCTCTTCAAGCCACGCGATTTGCACGAAGCATGGGAGGCAAACACGAATGTTGCCTTCAGCCCAGGCACGTGGAATGTAAGGACTGATCCCCTTTCCGATGAACTGGGACAACACGAATCCTTGGAATCCATTGAGATTTAATAAGTACATATAAATGTACGCCCAAAAGCAGCCACAGCAGCGTCTAGTTCCATAACTTTCCTCTCATTGGAGTCTTGACACATTCTGTGCCCGTGCTGCAATTACATTTCAGTCGCAGCGTAGGTCACGGCTCAATGCAATCATTCACGTTAGTGAGCAGAGCTGCTCGAGGTTGTCACCGTGCATGACTCCAGAGGTCGCGACTACACAAGACTAATAATAACAGCAGTCACAGCAGCAGGATGCAGCAACAACAACAACAACAACAGAAGCAGCAGCAGCAGCAGCAGCAGCAGCAGCAGCTGCTGCAACCCTTCGCCTGGACCATGACAGCGCAGTGTCCGACACACCGTGAAACACTACCCTGGCGTCAGGTGCACCTCCCAGTCTCCCACCGCCGCCACTCTCCGCTCCGCCTCTCGTCCCCACGTCCGGGAGGCTGCTGCTATGAACCTTGCTCCTGCAGGCTGGCTGAACACCCACCCAACGTAGTATGAATATCACAGGCTGTCGTCACATCACGATAACAGCTCCGCGGCCCGGCTACCTCCCCTCCTCGGTGCGTCCCGCCAGTCAGCCATCCAGCAGCCGTGACATGACAGGCCCTAGGCCTCCCCCCATCCTCGACTACCGCTTCGGAAACGCTATGGCCCGTGATCGACACCCGCGAACCAATTTCAAGCTGTGATTTTTCTCTCTTTTTACGGTGACGGTTCCTTCCTGCCGGAGAGCGAGCACGATCAACAACAACAGGAAACCCTCGCGCCGCCCCGCGATACACCCCCACAGTACACGGCTGCTTCTGTAGCTGTAGCATCAAGCTGTACAGAACTCGTGAACATCAGCACTACTAAGTTCCGCTCGTTGGCAGCTTCTAGTGAACGCATCGCTACGCAGCACTGCTCCTCAGGGCGCAGGACTCAAGCACGCCGAGGCAGCCAACAAAGGATAGTGTTTCCCACGAGGATGCTTCCTCCGTAAAACTATGAGATACTCACCCTGGTTGATCCGCCAGCGACACTTGTTGCCCTTACCTGCAAAGAAGAAAATAATCATCAGTAACGGCGAACCACAAAACAGTTAATTAACAAAATCCCTACGCAGTAATAAAATAACCCACTACAATCAGCACTAAGCAGCATTTCAGTTCAATGATGTGCTAACCATCCTCATCTCTGCAATATGTGTTATACAAACAATCCCTGAGGGACTCTTGGTTACACTCCTCGGTGGTGACACCCGACAGGTCTCTGGTGGGTGGGCGGCACTTCTCTGCCGCGCGTGGAGATGGAAGGGTTGGAGGCAGTTGAGAATATTCCTGAAATTGGTGTAGTGGGGCCATCACGGCAAATGACATGTGTCACACTCCATCAGGCGTGCGGGGCGCCTTTAGACGTGATACCTCCCCCTGCCCTCTTCCCCCGGGCCACGCCTCGTCCCAGCATGGTGTTCAAACCATCACGCTGATTCCAATTCTCCTCCAAAAATACAGGGACGAGCCTCGATAGCCCCGCACGCTTGGGTAGCTTGCCAGTTTGTTACCGGGTGACGCCAGACCAAGCGTGGCTCACTGAACCACATACCAAGACCTTGTGGGCGGCCAGTAGCCGAGGGCAGCCAGTGCACACGACCTGACCGCGGGGCAAGTCGACGGCTTCCCTCGACCACGATGAGGGCACGCCAACCACCACAAGGTCGCCGCCACTGCGCTGAGGAGGGAGGCAAGGGCGGGTACGGTAGGCGCTGGATGGAAGAGGGAAGGGGGGGGAGGGCAAGGGACATCACTCACCCTTCCACCATACGTGACTGCCAGCCACTGTGTCGCCCTTACTGAACCCCGCCCACTGCTGCACCATGCCCTGTGCATTGCCTGTCCCATCACTAGCCCTCCCTCCCCTTGTACAGCCATACACCAACTGCGTACAAAACTTCGTTGAGACTTAACTGCCTTACCAAGAGCTAAAGTGATTAGATATGGCAAGAAAAAAGCAAGGAAACACAAAACCTTTTAACACCTACATACAATTACTCAAGAAACACAAGTAACAAGAGATATGTTGGCCTAAGAAGAAAGTATCTCTATTCTTTAATTACATAAAATTATTGCATGAAAAGAACATCAAAAACACAAACAACTTAAGGTCTTGAGAGCCACAAGTGACAGCTAATGGCCGCCGCAGGTGTGCATTGTGCAATCCTATGGGGGGGAGGGAGGAGGGGAGAGTGGGAGAAAAAATGCGCACCCCTACACGTCTGTCCTATCACAATGGCAGGACAAAACCTTTATTTAGTCTACCACATAAGACCTGAACACTCCTGACGTCACCACCACTATTACTGTTGCAGGAGCAGGAGGAGGAGGAGGAGGAGGAAAAAGAAAGAGAAAGAGAAGAAAGAGAAAAAGAAGGTGAAGAAGAAAATATAAGTAACAATAATAAGAAGAAAACGAGGACGGTGATGAATATGAAAACAGTGACCCTGATTACTTTCAGGATACACGGGTGTGTGTGTGTGTGTGTGTGTGTGTGTGTGTGTGTGTGTGTGTGTGTGTGTGTGTGTGTGTGTGTGTGTGTGTGTGTGTAAGCAGGTGCATGAAATCACCATGATGAGCTTGTATGTATGTAGGCATGCATGTACTATCTATGTATGTATGAATGTACGTAATGTACGTATGTATGTATGTATGTATGTATGTATGTATGTATGTTTGTAGGATTGCGACAACGACTCAATCACAGGATGACTCAGTGGAGAGATCGATTGGCGGCGGAGGGAGGTGGAGGCGAGGAACAGAACAATCCACCACCACCACTACACTACAGCCACCAGCACCATCACTACCAGCACTTCCTCTCCCGGGGCTTCCTTCCACGTCTTACATCCTGGAACTGATAGCCGCGCCCTTTGACCAGCTTACGGCGCTACACCTGCATATGTAATTCCAACAAAAATCATTCCCAGGAGGAGAGAAGACCTGACAACGTGGCCGCCAGTGTACCACCACCACCACCACAACCACAACCACAACCACCACCAGGAGGAAACAAAAACGGCTAGGACAGACTATATCCACACAATTTCTAAACATCATAAATTATTTACATTATGCTGTGGTTTGCAATGCATGTATGTACGTACGTCTGTCAATATACACACGTCACTATTATTCTTTACTTTCTCTCTCTCTCTCTCTCTCTCTCTCTCTCTCTCTCTCTCTCTCTCTCTCTCTCTCTCTCTCTCTCTCTCTCTCTCTCTCTCTCTCTATTTATTATCCTTAACGATCAAAGAGGATACTGTAATTTTCCCATCCAGCTTTAAAATTACCCCCAGCGAGAGAAGTCCCTCATTTATACAGCTTTAAGACAGGAGACGAGCAGGAGGAGGAGGAGGAGGAGGAGGAGGAGGAGGAGGAGGAGGAGGAGGAGGAGGAGGAGGAGGAGGAGGAGGAGGAGGAGGAGAGGGAGTGAGGGAGGGAGACGAAAATATCTTAGAGGGAAGGTTGCTCGAGCACAAGGCTTGGAGAAGCGGCAGAGATTGTGGAACGAGGCGGCAGAGAGAGAGAGAGAGAGAGAGAGAGAGAGAGAGAGAGAGAGAGAGAGAGAGAGAGAGAGAGAGAGAGAGAGAGAGAGAGAGAGAGAGAGAGAGAGAGAGAGAGAGTAAAGACCCCGAGAACAATAGGACGTGGCAAGGCGAAGTAAAAACAAACGCATTAAGAAAGAATTAGAAGGGCGCACCTTACCAAAGACTGAGCAATAAGTTGAGAGCCTGATCGATTGACTGACTGACTGACTGACCGACTGACTGACTGACCGACTAACTGACTGACCGACTGACTGATATTTTAGCACCGGAGTAACAATGAGGTCATAAATTACTGTTTGTTATCCTTTCAAATCCTTAGAGAGAGAGAGAGAGAGAGAGAGAGAGAGAGAGAGAGAGAGAGAGAGAGAGAGAGAGAGAGAGAGAGAGAGAGAGAGAGAGAGAGAGAGAGAAATAAGATAGGGCTGGGAGAAGATAGGGAGAAACAGATAGGTATGTATCACTGATAACGAAGGTAGGAAGGTAGAATGGAAGAAGGAAGGAAAAGGAAATGGGGAGGGAAATAAGAGGAAGACGTGACGTACTTGGCAGGAGGAAAACAGAGGAGGAAACCAACATAGATAAGAGGAGAAAAATGATGTAGTGAAGTGGAAAAATCATAATGAACAACTTAATGAGACAGGAGAGAAAAACAGGAATATAAATTAACAAAGAGAGAGAGAGAGAGAGAGAGA
>NC_087157.1:11895000-11900000 GCF_035594125.1 Scylla paramamosain | reverse complement strand
GCATCACCTTGCTACAGTACCTTGATTTGATGTCCTCTCTCTCTCTCTCTCTCTCTCTCTCTCTCTCTCTCTCTCTCTCTCTCTCTCTCTCTCTCTCTCTCTCTCTCTCTCTCCCCCTTTACCGTCCCTTTGTACCCGTTAGGAGGTTTGCTCCCCTTCCCTTTATCTCATTCCGTCTCTTCCCCATTCATTTCCTCTTTATTCTCAATCTTCCTTTCCCTTTAACTCATTCCGTCTCTCTCTCTCTCTCTCTCTCTCTCTCTCTCTCTCTCTCTCTCTCTCTCTCTCTCTCTCTCTCTTTATTCCACCTCATTCATCACTGTTTCTCGTTATTTTCCTTTCTCTCTATTCTATTCGTCCTTTTATTATTTACACTCACTATTCTATTTAAGTCTATTCTTCCCTACCTCCCTTTTCCTCTACACTCATTCCATCATTCTCCTATCTTCATCCCTCTTCTTTCCTCCCTTTCTTTCCCTCTATCCTATTTATTTATTTATTTTTCTTTTTTGTCTACACGATCCTATCAAGTTCTCTCCGTTCCTTTCTATCTCCCTTCTATCCCATTCTACTCTTCTCTCTCCTATCCATGTCAACCTTCATTCAACGTTTCTCTCTCTTCCTTTACCCAAAATGCCTCTTCCACCCTTCTTCCATCCACACCATTCCCTTATCCACCCTCCTCATCCATCTCAGCGTTCCTTCTTCCCCTCATCGCCCTTCTCTCCTCCATCTACATCCTGCAGCATCCGACTTTCCTCTACATTCCCTCTCCGTTAATCTGAATCTTTCTCCTTCCTCCTTCACCCTCTCATCTCTCTTCGTTAACCTCCCCTTGGCCTCCGCGGACCCACACTAACGGGAGAGAGGAAGCGTGGAGAGGAAGGGGAATGACATGGAGATTACACTGAGGAATGGAGTGAGTGAGGGGGAGTGAGTGAGTGCGTGAGGGAGTTTGTGAGTGAGTAGCGTGCATGTGTAGAAGGGTTGCCAGGGTTAAGGAGAGACTGGGGTTCGTTGGGTGGTGTTGGTGTGGCGTGGTGTTGTGTTGGGATGTGTAGTAACTGGCTGAAAGGGTATTACAATGAATAATGATGGTGGTGATGTTGTTATTGGTAATGATAATCAAGCAGGGAACTAACTATATTGTGGGGTGTATAATTTTTTTTTCTCTCTCTCTCTCTCTCTCTCTCTCTCTCTCTCTCTCTCTCTCTCTCTCTCTCTCTCTCTCTCTGTAAGGTAATGATACTATAGTTCAATTAAACGAAAAGGGAAATAGACAAATTGTTTTCTAACTTTTTAATCTTTTTTTTTTTTTTACCATTTCAGTCCCCTGCAGTAGCTACCAACGCTAATAATAATATCAGGAAATTCTCTCTCTCTCTCTCTCTCTCTCTCTCTCTCTCTCTCTCTCTCTCTCTCTCTCTCTCTCTCTCTCTCTCTCTCTCACAGAGGTAAGAGAACGGCGTCATGTCTCGCTCCCGTCATGACAGCCTGCCAACCTCCTCCTCCTCCTCCTCCTCCTCCTCCTCCTCCTCCTCCTCACCCTCCATTCTTTTTTTTTTCTTCCTCTCTTGGTCCCTCCCTCCATCTCCCTCTTTTCTTTCCTGCTTCCCTCCCTCCTTTCTTCCCTCACAGCACTTCTGCACAAAAGGCGTTCACAAGACCCTTCCCCTGAGGAGTCTCACAAGTCGTAGGGCGTGGAATGAACATCGAGATAAAATTGCATGGCTTTCCAGCACCAAGCCAAGAGCAGACTGTACCGAGGCTGCTGTCGTTATAAGAACATAGGAACAAGAAATGCAGGAAGCTATTAAGTCTACACGTGGCACTTCTTGTGTAAGGCATGTATACTTATATCCATTAAATATATATATATATATATATATATATATATATATATATATATATATATATATATATATATATATATATATATATATATACATCCTTGTGCAAATTAATTGAAACAGGCAATGAAAATATGTTTCCCAAGGATCTTTATTTTTCAAACAAACTAAAACATCTGATAAATGCAAATTAGTAACGGATATGGCCTCCTCTGTTTTTTATGAGCATTTGAACGCGGTTTGGCATAGAATCCACTAGATTTGAACAGTCACTGTTGATTTTTGGGTCCCTGTACCATACCTGAATCAGTGCCTGAATGAGCATTTCTTTAGTTGTGCAGTCCATTGTACGAAGCCTACTTTTGCAAATGGCCCACAAATTTTCAATTGGGCTTACGTCTGGAGAGTTGCCCGGCCAATCAAGCACTTGTATATTCTTCTCTGTCATGAAATTCTTCACAATTTTTGATGTGTGACAGGGAGCAAGGTCCTGTTGAAAGATCCCAGAACCATCAGGAAACCTCTTCTCTAGCTCTGGAACAAGTCTTTTTTGAAGAACATCAATGTATTGTGCTGAACGCATCATTCCTTCAACTGGATGAAGGCTTCCGACACCATAATAACTAAAGCATCCCCAAAACATCTTCTTAAGAGGGTGTTTAACACATTGATCAATGTGAGAATCCCGAATCTTCTCTCCTGATGACCTACGAACATGCTGGCTTCTCTGACCCTGTACAAAAAAATGGCTCTCATCACTAAAAATGACTTTTCTCCACTGTTCCTTGGTCCAATCTTTGTACTTCTTTGCCCACTTATACCGTTTTTCTTTCATTGCTTTGGTTAGAAGCTGTTTTTTCACAGGTCTTCTGGCTCTTCTACCAACTGCGAGGAGCCGTCTGCGAACTGTAGAGGAACTAATTTCGATTCCTTTCTGCTTTAAATCTGTATTCAAAGCGTCGCTCGTTTTGCGTGGATCTTTTTTGCTTTGTCGAATTAAGTAGGCATCGTCTCTTGGAGTAGTTTTTTTCTTACGGCCACATTTCCCCTTACGTTTAGGAGTAACCGATCCAGTGTCATGCTTCAATTTAATGACACGGCTAACAGTTGCAAGACTCACTCCAACGATCTTAGCAATTTCTCGATATGTACTAGATGTATGTTCATGCAAAGTCACAATCTTAGTACGCTTTCTGGGTGTCACGTCCATCTCGGAAAAGTGTTGGCTTATGACTGAGTGACGTCAGACTCATGAGCTGCAGTGGGGTTTCTGATGTATGATGCAATAATTATTGCATCAGCCTAAATCTCATGATGCAATATCGGCTGAATTATTGCATCAGCAAATGTTTAAATGATAATTGATGCAATAGCAGCTCAATTATTGCATTAGCATACTTTAATAAGATGTAATAGCAAATAGTAGGCTAAAATCATGTTTGTTTCAATTAATTTGCACAAGGATGTATATATAAGCGCCCTACTGACTTTGTAGGAACTATCTGATTATGGAGTCTATTCCAGTCATTTACCACTCTATCTGAGATGCAATTTTTTCTTATGTTATATAATGTCAGGGGATTCATTCCCAAAGGGAACTATGAGAAAACGATGTTGGGCAGGAAGGAGCAATGTTCACTTAAATGTTGTCATTTCCCACCCTATTTAAGAACCAATCCAGGAGAATCATTGGAAGACTGAAAAAATAAAAATAAATAATAAATGAAAAAATAAAATACTGCAAGAATTAATGAAACAATGGTCGATATGAAGACACAATAATAATCACTTAATTTTTCAATTTATTATCATATTTGAGAACAATTTGTGAACTAGAAGACTGGAAAAAACAGAAAATGTACATAATGGTGAACGTTGTGAAAGTATAAGAGTTGTCCAGACGTAACCTAACCGGAGAGGAAGGCGAAAGGGTGACATAATGCGTGTTAAATGTTTCAGTTAGCCATTAGTTCTCTCCCTACCCAGCCTGACCTGATGGCCTTCCCTGCACGGCTGTGTAGTCCCCTTTCAGCCCCATCTCATTTAAGTGGCTTTATGATGTCATCTCGTACTAACCCTCTTCCTCTTCCTCCTGCTCCTCCTCCTCTGCCATCACCCTCTCTCCCTTCCTCCCCGCCTGGTTCTCTCAATGGTTGAATTATTAATGATTCATCCTACCAAACCACCCACCCACCCATCCCCCTCCTCTCTCTCTCTCTCTCTCTCTCTCTCTCTCTCTCTCTCTCTCTCTCTCTCTCTCTCTCTCTCTCTCTCTCTCTGTCATCCATCTAATCATTGTTTGTTATTTTCCTGTTAGTGACGAAGCCATACCATTTATAACTGTCATGTATACTCTCTCTCTCTCTCTCTCTCTCTCTCTCTCTCTCTCTCTCTCTCTCTCTCTCTCTCTCTCTCTCTCTCTCTCTCTCTCTCTCTCTCTCTCTCTCTCTCTCTCTCTCTCTCTCTCTCTCTCTCTCTCTCTCTCTCGTGACCATGTTATGATGCTTTGTGCCCTCTCCCTCCTTCCTCTCCCTTACCCTCTCCTCTTCCTCCTCCTCCTTCCCTCATCATTATTACTGGGATGCACTCCTCCTCCTCCTCCTCCTCCCCCTCCTCCTCCTCCCCCAAACTTCCCCAACCAGAGTGGACGCAAACAGTCGTCTCGTGCCCTTCACACTATCACAGGAGATAAAAAGGCAAGTGATACTGGCGACTACAAGCCTTTATGTAAACAAATCTTGACCCATATCTCCGGATCTCTCTCTCTCTCTCTCTCTCTCTCTCTCTCTCTCTCTCTCCTCTCTCTCTCTCTCTCTCTCTCTCTCTCTCTCTCTCTCTCTCTCTCTCTCTCTCCCTCTGTGTGTGTGTGTGTGTGTGTGTGTGTGTGTGTGTGTGTGTGTGTGTGTGTGTGTGTGTGTGTGTGTGTGTGTGTGTGTGTGTGTGTGTGTGTGTGTGTGTCCATATTAAAAACACATTAGCATAAGCGTTTCAGAGAGAGAGAGAGAGAGAGAGAGAGAGGAGAGAGAGAGAGAGAGAGAGAGAGAGAGAGAGAGAGAGAGAGAGAGAGGGCAGTACTTGTTACGCCGCGTGTAGTACTGTACTCTTGTTTACACGCCGATCAATACGTCGCCGCCGCCTTCGTCATGAAAT
>NC_087157.1:11835000-11890000 GCF_035594125.1 Scylla paramamosain | reverse complement strand
GTTAGCATGAAAATAGCGGTAAAAGATAGCAAGAGATGTAACACTGTAGCGATGAGCAAGAGGCTGAAGACAGTCAGTTAGAGGAGAGGAATTGTTGAGATGAAAAAGCTTTCGATTCTACCCTGTCTAAAATAGCAGTATGAGTGGAACCCCCAAGACATGTGAAGCATACTCCATACATGGATGGATAAGGTCCCTGTACAGAGTTAACAGCTGGAAGAATGAGAAAAACTGGCAGAGATGTCTGAATGCCTAACTTCATACAAGCTGTTTTTAGCTAGAGATGATAAGTTTCCAATTTAGATTATAAGTAAAGAACAGACTAAGGATGTTCAGTGAAGAAGAGGGGAACAGTTGAGTGTCAGTGAAAAAGAGGGTATGGTTGTTTGGAAGGTTGTGTTGAGCTGATAGATGTAGGAAATTAGTTTTTGAGGTACTGAACTATACTAAGTTTGCTCTGCCCCAATCAGAAATTTTTGAGAGATCTGGAGTCATACATTCTGTGGCTCCCCTGCATGGATAGGACAAGAAGTTTGGTTTAGAAGATCAATGATGAATAATAGGGAGAGAGTGGGTGACAGGACGGAACCCTGAGGAACACCAATGTTAATAATTTCAGAGAAGAACTGACCGTCTAACTAGAATGGGTCTTATTTTCTTGAAAATACCTTCTTCTCCAAAATCTATAAACAGTGGTATTCCCCAGGGTTCTGCCCACCAACTTTTAACTCTTCCTGTCCTTCCTATTTCCTACTTTACCTTCTATGTGTACAAACTTATTTCTCTTCCCCATCTCTTCTTCAACAAAACAAAACATGTGACCGTCTACCATGGCAGCAAGAGAACGGTCAGAGAGGGAACCTGAGTTGAAGTTACAGAAAGAAGGATAGAAAGCATGGGAGGGTAGTTTGGAAATCAAAGCTTTGTGCCAGACTCTATCAAAAGCTCTTGAAATGTCTAAGGCAACAGCAAAAGTTTCACCAAAATTTCTAAAAGAGCATGACCAAGACTCAGTAAGGAAAGCCAGAATATCACCAGTTGAGCAGCCTTGACAGAACCCATACTGGTGATCAGCTAGAAGGTTGTGAAGTGATAGATGTTTAAGAATCTTCCTGTTGAGGATATTAAGTATTTATTGCACTACAAAAAACTTATCCTTCAGCTCCCACACTCTAACAGCTATTTAATTCTGAGATATTTTGGTTATAAATAACTTATAAGTGGACCTCTATTTCAGTCTCCAAGCCCACTATCTTGTTAGCTAAATTTCTCCAATCAAAATATTGGACAACAGCTTTAGAAGACTAATCCTGAAGCTTCCCCACACTCTACTAGATACTTATTTTGGGACACTTTTATTATAGCTAACTTACTAGTGGTTCTTTATATCTAGCCAACTATCTTGTTAGCATTAGTTCAAATAAATGTAAACTAATCCTGCAGCTTCTCCACTCCACTAACCATTTAATTTTGGATACTTTGGTTACAGATAACTTATTAACAGTTCTTTACTTTAGTCTCCTAAGCCACTATCTTGTTAGCTGAATTATTCCAAATAAAATATTAGACAACAGCCTTCAAAAACTAATCCTGAAGCTTACCCACTCTACTAGCTATTCAATCTTGGGTTATTTTCATTATAAATGGATCTTTATTTTAACTTATAAATGGATCTTTATTTTAACTTCCAAGCTAAATTTTTCTAATAAAAACATTGCTCTACAACTTATGAAAACTATTCCTTCAGCTTCCCAATCTAGTAGCCATTTAATTTAGGATACTACAGCCACAGGTAACTTATAAGTACCTCTTAATTTGAGTTCCCTAGGCCACTATCTTAGCTAAATTTTAAATAAGTGTACATTATCATATTCATTGAACTACAACTTGAAAATGAATCCTGAAGCTTAGCTACTTAATTTTGGGATACTTAAATAAGTGGCACTTATTAGTGCCACTTTATTTTAGTCTCCTAGGCCAATAAATACTTCCCATCAAATATATTTAACCAAATACATTCAGTATGTTTTATCTATTTATTTATTATTATTATTATTTTTACAGCTATTTATTTATTTATTTTATTTATTTATTTATTTATATTTTTTTTCTTATTTATTGCTGCAACCTAAATACCATGACTGGACACAACCCCACATAATCTCCAGCAAATGTCTTTGTATTAAATGAATATACACACCATGCAGGTTTAGTTTCACCAGGCAGGTTACAGTCATGTTCACTTCATTTCTACTTCTTGGTTTGTTATGACACTCCAAAACCTTTCAGATGCACAACAGCTGCATCAGTAACTCTTACAATTACTCTGAACATATTTATTTATCTATCTACCTACCTGCCTACCTTATTAGCTATATTTAATACCTACCAACAAGGACTGTCATCATTTATCTACATACTCTAATCCTCTCACTCTCTTCTCACCACTTTCTCTCACTTACTCCAACACTACCCTCCCTTTCCACTGGTGGCTACACTCTAGCATCCACTACATACCTTTACATTTTTTTTTTTACTGATTTCTTTCTGCCATTCTTCACAAAGTCAAACCCCATTTGGATGCTGTATTTTGCCCCATCACCTCCTCCACATCTAATTCTAAACTAAAATTTTCCATAATGTATATTAATATAAGAAGGAAGGAGAAATTCATCTAGTTTGACTCATTTACAGATTGGCATGTTTGCTTTCAAAATAGAATGGAAGTGCATTATCATTATCTTATCAGAAGCTATTAAATATCAAAAGCTGTCAATTTCATTATCTGATACCTGGATAATTCATCTCAATTTTCCCAAATAAAACTAACAAACACTTAAAGAAAGTGAAGATATTGTCATCAATGAATGAGAGAAGTGAATAAGAGGCAGGTCTGACATACACCACATGGCCAATGATGCAGCTTCCACTAGCCTGTGTCATCAACACCTACTGCTGCGTCCCAAATAATGTGCTGCCTAGTTTGGCAGCTGCTGGTTGTTTTGGGCCATTATTCTTAACCCCCATGCCTCTCCTCAACTCATGTTGCCTACTACAGTGTCTGCTACTTCCATGAACAATTCTCTATCTGCACAAGCCTCTTTTGCCTCCCACCACAGCCTCTTAATGTAGCTGAATATGCTGCTTTGCAAACTCCTCATCTACTTGAGCAGTGCCCAGTGGCATTCCTGCTAAACATTTCATTACCTAGGCCTGCCTCTTCACCTCCTTCTGCCTGGTCTGCTTCCACATATTCAGGTGCACTTCTGAACTCACATAGTATTTCTTCTGACAAAGACTGCTTCACCTGCCCTCTCCTTCAGTAGCTCACACAGGCTTTACAATGTGCCTTTTCCCTCCATGGGCAAGTTGTCTGCTTTATTATATGCACTGCATGGTGCTGAGTGTACCGTGAAGTGCTCAAAGAAGATAATGGAAGTAATAAGCTTCAGGCAGGTGAAATTGCTCAATAAGTTTCCAACAGTAAAGCAAGCTTTAAATGACAATTTGGAAGAAATTTAATTGCTGTATGCATTACAATATAGCAAATGGCTAATAGTTAATTAGCTAATAATCATGATGGTGCAGGTGGTGAATGTTTTAAGTGAAGCAGCACATTCCACTTTTGCACCAGATGGAAAAATCACCAGATATGCAAATCCATGAAAGATGAAATTTACAAATACTTTGGGAGCAGTAAATGAATAGATATTTACATAATTGGCTGCTTACTTGACGTTTATATCTCAGAATAAGAATCTCATTTTTAACATGATTCTTCAAAAATACAGTAAATAGACCCAAGTAAAACAATGAAATCTAATTCTATACCTTTTTCATTAATGATTTCATAGTGCTTCTCCTATGATTAACTTTAAAAATCAGACGCTACTGTGACACTGTACAGTACATCAAAGCAAAACAAATTACTTTCTCATGATAGCATCTAGTGTGGAGAAAGGTACTTTAACTCATATCTAAATACTGTAAACACACAAACACAAACACACACACACACACACACACACACACACACACACACACACACACATATATATATATATATATATATATATATATATATATATATATATATATATATATATATATATATATATATATATATATATATATATATATATATATATATATATATATATATATATATATATATATATATATATATATATATATATATATATATATATATTTTATATATAAAATTTTTTTGTTTATTTTAATTTTGTATATATATATATATATATATATATATATATATATATATATATATATATATATATATATATATATATATATATATATATATATATATACAAAATTAAAATAAACAAAAAATTTCAATAAAAACCTGTTTACTACCTTCATATCATATCAGACTATTTCTGGTCTTTTGCTGCTAAAGTTCACACAGACACATGCCAGAGGAGACTGATGCTGAACCAAATACTTATACAGGCAGACAGGATTATTTGCCTTCCTCTCCTGCCAGATTACAAGTCACAACTCCACAACTTTCATCCTGCAACTATTTCCTTCTAGGTGAACTGAGAATATCACGTGAAGGACACGCCCAGTCTGTCTCCATTCGGCCAAGGATTCAAAACTCAGACTTCTTACTTGTAGCAAGCACCTTGACCATACCATACTTAGTGTCTTAAATACCCTACATTTTAATTAAGTTTATAATACAATTAAAATCTTACTGAAATATCCAAAAAGAAACTATGTTCAACAGCTGACAGATGAAACAAGCTGTCTAGTAGTGATAAAGTTGCTAGGTTCAAGTGGGCAGCTTTTTCACCATGAAGCTGTATTACTACCGGGAGCCTCTTAAAATAAAACCTGGCTGAGAACTCGACTGGATACACAACTCTTGTTCTTATATGTGATCCATCCAGCATCTCGCAGGCAACCCATGCTCAGGTGTGGACACGATTGTGCATAGAAATGTGTGTGTGTGTGTGTGTGTGTGTGTGTGTGTGTGTGTGTGTGTGTGTGTGTGTGTGTGTGTGTGTGTGTGTGTGTGTGTGTGTGTGTGTGTGTGTGTGTGACTTCCACTATGCCATAAAAGTATAAAAAAAAAAAAAATCAATACAAAATCATTACTATCCTTCATGAGTCAGGCATTAATTTCAAACTGAAACATAAGATCCAAACATTTAAGATGAAAACCCTGCACCTTTCTCATACACTGCAATGAAAGATATAACTCCTGTTTATTTCAATTAACAAAAAGTTTAAACATGTTCCATAATGATTTCAACATCACCATTTCACACCTCAAATTCAGGAATGCCATGAAAATTTCTCTCCCATTTACAAGATACATTCCATATAATTAGAACTACTAATATTATAAGGACTCCACCATGTAAACACAGCTTGGCCACAGATTAATAAAAAGAAGCAGACTCTGACCTACCTTCGACTTGGTGACATGATCGGCTGGCAATGCCTCAGGCACCGTTTGAAGGGTGGTGCGTACACTGGCAGACATTGCTTAATTTTGGTGTGTGCTGTGGATGGCACTAGTTTTTGGCGGGTCAGCACGGTCAGCGGCTGAGGAAGTGTGGGGGTTTGGCAGCTTGGGCTACCATCCAGGGGCCATGTCACTTGAGGGCACCAACAGTGATGGCATCAGCTCATACACCATATGCAGCACCATCCATAATCTGTGGAAAAAATTGTCTCTTTATACATCATTCACAACAAAGCCAATGTACACAATGCATTGAACATCACTACTACTTTAGATACATAACACAACAATGTATAATAAATTACCACAACTACAGAGATATACAGAAGGATAATGGACAATAAGTACTGTTCATCACAAGAGAAAGATAAAATGGCTTCTGCTTGATGAAAGTACCACACATATAAGTGAGTTCTTTTAACTGCGATATGGAGTACACCCCTCCATATTGTGTGTGTGTCTCTATATGGTGATTTAAAGGAATAAGGGGAACAGCTAAATTTTGTTAAAAAAAAAGACACAACAGACCACATCTTTTTGCATACTTTTGTATGATCATGTCATCTGGAGATCCTTCATGTTTGATACAAAACATCTACTGCAGGACAAAAAAAACATGAAGCTTGTATTCAACAATTTTCTACAATTGAAATGAACACCACAACCAGTTCTAACATGGATTGCAAAGATTGCTGCAAGTGACAATCACCATCATCACCACCAACAGGATACTGTAGTAAGAGATATGTATTGTGACAATGCTGTGTCATTGTAGAAAAGGCTTCCACTACAGCCTGAGGGCATGATAATACAAAGCATTCTGAGCAAGTGTTTGTGTATTTCCTAATGTAGAGATAATCCTTGATCAGATTATACTACAAATAAAAAGAAATACATACCATAAATAGAAATGAAAAAAAAAAAAAAAGGTCAAGCTTAAGTAAGTCAACACCATCTTGTTGGCAAAAGAAAAACAAGTAATTTTCCACACCACATGGGAAGGTTAATTTACTTAAAAATAATAACATTTGTAAATGAGGATGCAACAATGTCAAAACATACTTTTCTTATTATTTTATGAGCGACATCAGATAAGCACTGACAAAACAAATTTTAACCTCATCACGAGTGTCTTTCAAAACGTCCAAGAATGACAAACTGTGCACTTTATAATCCAAAAGGGAAACTGATGAAAGAAACTGCTTTACTCCCATCACGCCCCAGGGAGATGCAACACAACCTCTACTGCAGTACTAAACACCCCAAAGCTGGTACTAGAACCCTGCATGATTACCTGTGAGATGTGAGATGCCATGGCAGGATGTACAGTTTTGTCAACATACAAATACAAGGTACCTGGTGTTTCTCATAGACCTCTCACATTAGGGAAGTCATCAACACTACATTCAAGCCAGGAATGCATGAATTGTTACAAGATTATCCAATCGCACCAGCCCTATCACCATTACCATCATTCATATCTTGCCATGGAGTAAAATTCACTTACTTGTATAGCATGTTGAGATTGTGATTAGTTTATTTACTTTTCTATAATTTTATTTACTTATTTTTCTTTTATGTGATATACATCACAGCCTGTCACTCAATACTGGTTATGCATCATCACACTGCATCAAGAGTTATGAGAAAATACAACTAGGAAAATAGCAAGGGCACGCACACACACACACAAACAAACACACACACACACACACACTAAATAAAAAGAACAAAACTGTTGGTCTTTGTTTCCTGTTCAACACCCAACTCACAGCTCATCCTAAGTCCTCTCCCTTCTCTGCTAGTCAATAAGCTCTATAATGTCATCATTTTGTTTAACATCCTTTGCCTTACACAGCTGGCCATCTTATAAGTCTCCCACTTTTAGCAGTTGTAGAAAATTACATATATTGAAGATTGTATTTTTTATTATCCACAACAGAGACCTTAAACAGTCCTACAAGGTTTCTTAATGTAGAGGATAATAAAAAAAATCATTCAGAACTTGATAATTTCTAGCTCAACTAGTATAACATATTTGCATTTTTTTATTACACACTAAAAACCAAGTCTCAAAAGTGCAGTGCCAGGAGAGTCAAGGCCAATAAAAAATCACTTGAAACTTGATACCTTATGGCTTGACTAATAATGTGTAGACACAGCAAGCTGCAGTGACACTCCTGGACAAAGGTACTTCTCACTTCATGCCAAAAAAAAACTTATCCCACATTGATCAATTTTTCTTTTTCCACAATGCACTCAGACAAACATTGTACACATACATATTTCAGAGCACTACCATCAACGAATATGACAAAAAAATGGAAGCATCAGTAGATAACAAAGAATAATTTTACTGGGAAAAGAATGTTGCAGATTTATTGATTATTTCCGTGTTCTCAATAAAGCAGCCAACTGATGCCCAGAGGATACAGTCATGAACTTAAGAAACTATAATTTTCATAGAGAAATATTTATTATTATTAATGTACTGTGTGTGTGTGTGTGTGTGTGTGTGTGTGTGTGTGTGTGTGTGTGTGTGTGTGTGTGTGTGTGTGTGTGTGTGTGTGTGTGTGTGTGTGTGTGTGTGTGTGTGTGTGTGTGTGTGTGTGTGTGTGTGTGTGCCTAGGCAATGAATGTAGCAGCAAAGTTACAAGCAAGGATAGACAAATGGTGTTAGTTTGGCCATATAGAGAAAATGGATGAATATTACTTGGTGAGGCATGTTGAATATTTCAGCATGACAATGCCAGTAAATGGCCCAATGAGAACATAAGATGAAAAACCCCAAGGACTTGACAAATAAGCCACCACCAATTAACTTATGGTGTCCTATTAGAATGGAATCTGCCTTTGAAAGATTAAGACAGTGATGTTTAAAACTTTAGGTCACCAAGATAAGAAAACACTAACTGACAATTGGGTGTTTGTTACACAACATGCTCTTGCCATCCTGTCTGGCTATGATGAGTGTAAACTTACAGCTACTCATTTCAATAAAGTACATATTACATATTACAAGTACAGACAGACCTATATGTAGATAGACCTACATCTATCTAGCAACCTTTTAAATTTCAATGGAATTTAAAAGATTGTGTTATTTTAGTTAGGTTGAAAATTTTAAACTGTGATTAAAGAAAAAAATTCTTTCAGATTTTAAGTTCAATTGTTTTAAAACATATACCTATTTCCCATATGTTTGGGTGGTTTGTGAAAGAAAAACCAAATCCCCTAAAAAGTATAACTTTTTTTCACAGGAAAAGCACAAATACAGAAAACAAAATTTGACATATACCTACCAACTGAATTGAATAATTCATACATAAAAAAATCATGCAATTACTTTTTCCCTCATGTTCACACACCTTTCATTATTTTACAGATTGGTTCATTTCATACCTTCCATTTCAATATCTAAAACCTTCCATATTTTTGGAATACACAGTTCACATATGCATGCATGTGCATACATGGACATATACCAATATATTTCACATACATATACATACCTACAGCTGTGCGTAATCCTTCAATATCTTTTTACTTGACAACTAAAGCAGTGACTTTATCCAAAAGATTTAAGAAAATTTTTTTTAAATGCACAAAAGTACCACTCCTATTATTTTTGTTACACAGAGCTGTTCTATGTTCTACCATGTAATACATACTGGCATGATATGCACAACACTAGCTGGGGAGCACGGGGTGAAAGTGGGATGATCAGACAGATAGATTTACAAGCATGGGACAGATGTTGAGTGATTCCCACTTTGACAGTGTGAATGATGGTGCACAGAGAGAGAGAGAGAGAGAGAGAGAGAGAGAGAGAGAGAGAGAGAGAGAGAGAGAGAGAGAGAGAGAGAGAGAGAGAGAGAGAGAGAGAGAGAGAGAGAGAGAGAGAGAGAGAGAGAGAGAGAGAGAGAGAGAGAGAGAGAGAGAGAGAGAGAGAGAGAGAGAGAGAGAGAGAGAGAGAGAGAGAGAGAGAGAGAGCTGGGTTGTACTATAAATGTGCTCCAAGAAAGGCCATCACAGAGGGCTAAGCTGACTAGCAGAACATTGATAGAGCATGATCTAAGTACCTACCTACACCCTATCACTAGTGCTATCAGCACGATGGTGAATAACAAAAATAACGCTTTTTGTTTTTAAATAAAATCTTTTATCTTATCTTTTAGTAAGAAAACAGCACTGGAGCAGTCCTATAAAGCTTCTGGTCGTGTTTATCTATTTTTTCTTTATTTTTCTACGTGTGTGTGTGTGTGTGTGTGTGTGTGTGTGTGTGTGTGTGTGTGTGTGTGTGTGTGTGTGTGTGTGTGTGTGTGTGTGTGTGTGTGTGTGTGTGTGTGTGTGTGTGTGTGTGTGTGTGTGTGTGTGTGTGTGTATGCCAAGTAGATAAGCCAAAAGCTGCAAAAACTATAAAATCTATTGCTCCATAATCCACACTAAGTAAAAATGGTGTTCGCTACAGTGGCCGATAAAAGTTCAGGAGACACCGAGCAAAACAGGCACTCCTCTCTGAGAATGTCTTGTAGTCACAGGGATGTAGAAGAGAATCAGACAGGAATGTAGAAGAGAATCAGAGTTCCAGAATTTACCATGAAAGTGGCAAAAGCATCATGACAAAAGTTAATTCTTTCATTAGAAGATGATAAATTACCTGATTATCCATAGAGCTTAAAAGAAAATGTCAATCTTTTTCCATTCTTATTCTTACTTCTCCATTCCACATTTTTGTTCCCTGCACTTACAACACACTCATATTATGATCACACATCATAAACTCAAGATTAAGGCCACATTAAAGTTGTGTACAAAAATAATGTCTACCAGGTAAGTTAGCTTTAGTCCAATTAATAAAGTTTGAGATTTGACTAAGTCGTCAGTTTAGTTAAGTTTAGAAATAAAGTGTTGAGGGCAGAGACCTAATTAGATACCTAGGTACATTATCAATTCAATGCAATTAGTTACAAGGTAACAAGAAATGGAAACTGTTGGGTCACTTGAAGCTATCACCAAATGGCAAAGTGAACTGCTAAACTAATTCCCATGCTAGTTAATTACTAGTTAACAGTCTTCTAATCTCCCTTATATTGTTGCACTGAGTAATAATCTTTTAACTCCCTACTCTGCAAAATCATATAATAAGGTTTGGAGGTTAAATGGCATTAAATATAGTTTAAAAATGCCTCTCACAGTGAAGCTGTTAGAGATACTATGAAGTGAAAATATTACATGCTACAGCTAATTATCACTATCCTAACAGTGGCAAACATTCAGATGATATAAAGCTTTAACAAAATATAACTAAATACTATGTTAAATCTGTGAGTCCTGCTACGCACAATGATCCTCCCAATGGCATGGGGAAATTCAGAAAGCAAATATTCAATGTAGCTGTGGCAGGTGTAATCAGCATACATTTTTTTTCTATATTACTTGATCATTTGGGCACTACTGAAATATGCAGCCTAGACTGTGTAATGATTGACATAAATAGCATCTGAAGATTCTCCCTTGCACTAAAAAACACATGTGAATTTGCAGTAGTCCAATAAACAATAAAGAAAGAGAAGAGAAAAACTGTAAATGCTGTGAAAGTTATCAGAAACCTTAGATCCAACAAAATCTATCACAAAGACACTTTCATCTTCAAATCCCAGGATGGGGTTTACCAAAAATTTTACCAAAATCATTCTCTGGACTTCACCTTCTTTGATCCGTGTGTGAAACTCGGCCCACCAAACAATAAGCCTGTGTGTCTCAGAGAGTCTTTCTACCTAGCCACAGTCTAACATATCTACACAAGGGTTTCCAGCTGGTTATCATGATTAACTCTGGGTACTTTGAAAGAAATAACTTTTTTATTACAGTTTACACCAGTGCTATAGCATCACATTATTTCTTTCAATGTCTTGATTTTCCCTTACAGGTTTGGATGGCCTTGTAATCTCTGCCACTTTTTCTATTGTTGTAGACAATATCTTCTAAAAAATAAAAATAATTGTCTTTTAATTGCAGTTGAGGCCAATGTGATATCAGCATCATTTCATTCAACATTCTTATTTTCCTTTTACAAAACTAGATGGCCTTGTAGTCTCTCCCACTTTTTTTTTTTTTCAAGTCAAAGACAATATCAAAAAATTATATATTTTTACAGCACTTTAGATGAATACAATATTATCATCACTTTACTTAATATCTTATTTTTCCTTAGTTCTCTTGAGTCTGCCACATTTGTTCATTCATAGACAATATCTTAAAAAAAGTCTTTTTTATTGCAGATTAGGTTAATGCAATACTATAATTTTTATTCAACATCTTATTCTCCCTTAATGGGTTAGGCAGCTCCTGAGTCTACCACTTTTTTTTTTTGGTTGTATGTATGCAATATCTTAAGAAAAAAGAAAAAAAAAAAGACTTTTCATTGCAGTTTGGGTCAATGAAATATCATCAAAATTTTATTCAACACCATTATCTCCATGGACTAGATGGACAGACTGCTACTATTTGCAATCATAGACGATACCTTTTCTGATGTTCATCCTCTGTCAGTACAATACACATAACTATGACTGCGTATGTATGACAGGTTTCCTCAGTCTGTACAATGAGTAAAGCAATGCCTGAAACACTGAACTAATAAAGCACTTGTGTTTCATCCAATGTTACTTCTCACTATCACATCACATTTACAGTTAATGGTTTCTAGGTGTTATACGCTGTTTGAAACGTTACTAACCCTGGTCACTTATCAGATCCTTAAAGTGGTTTTGGAGGATTTCAACCTTCATTTTTGGCTTGAAACATTGAATAAAGTACTTATGCTTTATCCTGTGTTACTTCTCACCATCATATCCCATACATGGTTAAAAATGGTTGCTAAATGGCATATCCCACTATCTGTAACATTCCTAAGCCTAACTACACATCTAATCTTTAAAGTAATTTTTGGGGGATCTAACCCTTATTTTTTGCTTTCATACACAAATATCATGCTTTCCTACAAGATCTACTAAGCTTGTTGGCTACAGAGAAAAAGAAAAACCAGAAAATATGAGTTGTATGAAACTGAAAATTTATCCCCACCCCTCCACTGTTTCTGCACCTGCTCCTATCAAATTAAAGGTTCCCAGAGTCACCTGCACTCCCTACAAAGCCCATTCATTGACCAAATCACGTAATCTAAACCACTCTAACTATCTAGGACAGCAACTAAAACATTTGCCAAGGTTTTGAGGTGTGGAAAAAAAAAAAAAAAGGCAGAGGGGAGCTGAAGGATTAACTGGGCAAGGTATTAACAATTATGGCTTTCAGAGAGAAGCACAACGATAACAAGAAGCCAAGATGTACAGGAAACACCATAATAGGGGGTTATGATGCAATAATAAGCACAATAAGGCACCAATGACGAAATATCAATAATACATCCAACAGCAACACCCAATACGAATGTTTACCCAGAAATCCAGGTGAATAAATCATCTCATCAACCCAAAACACTGCCACATGATCCCCAAGTGAGGTATAGAGGGAGTATGAGGCTCATTACTATGCATGGCTAAGTATTAGATCCAGGAATCCTATTTTATACTACACAATAACCCTACAACACTGCACCCTCTTGGTCTATGGGTGTATAATTATGTTTTTTACCACCCCTGCATTCCCATTCCCCACTAACCGGCTGTCTGAGGGCGGTAGTCATGCCAATATGCAACAGAATCCTGCCAAGGCGCCTATGGCATAAAATTAATCCCTGACTGGCCAGCAATGGAGTGGATCGAGGTTATTTCACGATTCCCTTGAAACTATTGCACATGCAGACACCAACACACCACCACAGGAAGCAGAGTAAAGCCTTGGTACATACGAGATGGCCTGAGATCCTTGGAGTGGGTCCTTGGAGCGGGAATCCTGGCAGAACACACGGAATATCCACGCCTATCTCGGTCTTCTCATGGGGGACACACACACCTGGGAGTAAATATTCACACAAAACTCCTTTTCACGCCACTCCCAGCTTGGTACGAGGGACTCTACGGGACTATACGGCTTTGCTCTTCACTCCCACGTCATGCTTTGGGGAAAGGAGTGTATTGTCTTGCGGTAAATGAAGGGAGAGCGGAGAGTGCAGGGAGACACACATCAGGCTCAAGATGGCGCTGCCTGAGCTTGACCTCCGTGCGCCCGCGCCGATTGGTCCTCCCTCCCACCACACACTCTTGAGAAAACTACCACCTTCCACCACATCTATCCATTCCCTCTTTATTCCAGATGGTCGTGGCCACGCATATGTACATTTTTATCCCTCTTATCTAGGCGGAGTAAGCAGTGGGTGGGGGCTCAGGCTGGGCTGCAGGTGATGGGTGTTCGTCATTAGCTAAATAGTGTTGGAACTCGGGGCCTCAGGTAGGCTCGGGCTCAGGGAGGTTCAGTGTGCAGCGCCTCCCTCTCTGGACTACTGGCGGATTTAATGGATTACTCTAGCTACTATTTTATAGTCGTTTGATTTATTTGTTGGTCATCTCAGTAAATGCGTCACTAGTTATGCGTCGTGCAGGTGAAAGGAGACACGCCGTACATGATGGTGCACCTGTCACATGACGTCACGAGTAAGAGGCGCCGGAGTGAGCCTCACCTGAGCACCGTTGGGGTGAGAAGTACACACCTTGATCCCATGGTGACCACATTCATCTGTCTCCACGAAAGAACGAGATGTACTCAGGATGTACTAGTTATCATCACGACTTGTCTCTTTAATCTATAGTGCCTCAGTTATGCGTTGCTATTAAAAGCGGCAACCAAACATGGTGCAAAGACGTCCCCTTGCCATCTTTTTCTGCATTTCATTTTTACTAGTTGTATAAATGCTAATCAAATGTTTAAATAAACGAATACGTTGATCGTGGTGCATGCGTGAGGTATAAGATGATTTAAACTGAGTAAAAATATCCCTGTAGATCAAACGTCATGGGTTGTATTGGCGGGAATATGTTATTATGGTAATATATGTTCACTCCGAGAATTCTGTGGGATCAGTAGGATTTAAATGCAAAGATGATGTGAACCTAAATCAAGTTGAACGGACCCTCCCTACAGGTAAAAACGGGGAGGCTGCCACATCAAGGTTCTCTCTTATTTTCATGCCTTATCCAGTTTTTCAAGGCATATTCATAAAGCTTAACATCTGGAAACGTCACTTACGGTTACTTTTCATTGATTTGAACATTTTGTTACATCACAGCTCGTCTCTCCATCGGTGAGTGGACGTGGAAAATTACACATCTGGCACCTGGCTGTACATGCTTCATTCACCTTATGTGGTGATGTCGCGCAGGTGTTTTTATCTTACCTTATATTATTAGGATGCTGCTATAATGGAGCTAAATCTTCTCACAAAACCACAGCAAGTTACCTCATACATGATACTTACAACCAGTGGACACAGCTTAGGTTAATAAGTAAAACGAGGAATTAATGGCAGTTTGACAATGGGCATCCGGCATGGGTGAGGCAGGCGACCCATCTGCCGCTGCGACCCTGGCGGCCGGGGGTCAGGAACTTCCTTTACTGAGGCTGGTGACGGGAAGGGCATGTCGTCACCACCACCACCACCACTACCACCACCACCATCAGCAATTATTCTTGACCTCGTGCACCATTAAAACTCTCATTTATTTGTTCTTAACAGAGATATTTTTTTTGTTGTGTTGAGCTCATTAATGTTCATGCAATGTGGTGTGGTGAGAATATTCTCGTAATGTTACCGTTTTAATACATGACGGTCTTGTGTGTGTTTATGTGTGGCTTTGTAAAATGTAGCTTTGTAAGATTAGGAAGGAAACTTATGCAGTATGTGTGTACGATTGTAGACCGAGGCTGAGCTAGTAGGCAAAAAAAAATAGTGAGGTGCAGTATTTAGAAACCCTGAGAAGATCCGTCAGGAATTACACACACACACACACACACACACACACACACACGCGCACACACGCACATACACACGTATGTATGGATGGATGGACAGACAGACTGTAAGTCTTTACTTAAACTATAGTTGTTATCGTGTGTGAAACTGCTGGGCATATTTTTTGTTTTTTTTTCCAGGCCTGAAAAGATGCTGGCTAAACCTCAGAGAAAAAAAAATAGGAAAGAGAACCGTCAGATATCACTTTACAAGGAAAATTATAACTTACAGGTGAGGTATGACCAGCTCTGTGTTTCGTAATCTTTAATAGAGAATGTTCTTTCTTTTCTTCTGCTCACATCTGATATGCCTTGTCTGTTTTATCAATGTAACCAGCAATGAAAAGTTTAGGAGACACGTTAACACGATCACTGATGTCAAAGCCAGCAGTATTGACTTATGATAATATGGGCTTTAAGACGACGTGACCCATGCTTTACGACACTAATGAAATAATCAATATAATTCTAACTTTCTGCACATCCTTGCTTAGTCAAAATAAATAAAGTAAAATGTTTCAGTAAACGACACGCCGCTTCCTGTCTCTACTGCTGCTGTGTTTTTGTGACAACCCATGATTCCGGATGGAAAAAAAAAAGTGTAAGACGCTGAAAACGTTATTGAATTATGAAATGTAACATTAAAGTTTCACTCGTAGTGCCTGCTTTATATGTTTATGTTAAATACTAAAGTGTGAAAGAATGTACTGGATAAATCTCACACACATCAGGTTTACCTATCACGCTGCAAGTCCCAAAGATGGAGCGACAGGAAACCCCCACGGGGACAAGGTAGTGTCCTGCGTAAGTAGCATCCTTGTCTCTCATACAGGTGGCCTCCTCAGGGACACTGTGACAGCACGGTGGCCGCAGGAAATGTTTTTTTTTTTTTCTTTTCTAGTGTGACACACACACACACACACACACAATATATATATATATATATATATATATATATATATATATATATATATATATATATATATATATATATATATATATATATATATATATATATATATATATATATATATATATATATATATATATATATATATATATATATATATATATATATAAGTTTACCATGAAAGTTCTCTGTAGACAGATTTTCATGTTCTGACATTTTAAAGGTATACTCTTATAATCATTATAACATACGTTATACTTATGTTCTCAATAGTCAATTTTATATCCACTGATGAGTTCACTGAAGATAAAACGTGAAATTGGCGCAGTTATAAATATTCACTTAGAAAAGTAGACATATCACCGTCTTAAACTTGTAACCATAAAGTTGAACCATGCGAACCCTGGTGAGCTTGAAACCTTTTTACACACACTCACAGACACACACACGAAATAAGACTGTTAGCAGACGCGTCGGCAGCAGAGTGAATAAAGTAGTCTGCAGTGCCTGGCCCTGGACCACACACTGCCATGTCGATGTTAGCGTCTACACTACACACGTATATAAATGATGGATAATAACCCCATAATGTTTCATAAAATAATATTATATTTTACGATTTTATGGACAATTACTTATACCTTGCAGACACTACGGTGTTTAAAATACCACTTAACATTCAGTCTACCTGTTTTTTGTCTCATTAAACATCATTGCAGGCATGTCACACACTCGGGTAACATCGACATTCATGTAGAGTAAATAAAATCAAATGAAAAGACCAATGGCACACGTGACACCACGAACAGCAATGCGCCACTTCCCCTCACACACCATAACTGTACAGACTGTATACACTCCAGCGTCACACACACCAGGAGCAAAATTTATCTTACATAATAACGCACATCATGCCACTAGCCCTCGCCCTCCCCTGCTGGACATACACCACACCACTCGCTACTCACACTTCTGCCCCAGCACACACACACACACACACACACACACACAAACACACACACACACCAGGCTGGAAGGAGATAAGGACGTCTGATCGTACAGTACAATGATTGCTTCTTGCGTGTGCTCTCTTTAATTAAGCAATTTTCCACACGAAAAAAAAAAAGTTGCAAGTAAAAAGTTGCACACGAGTAAAGAGAATAAATGAATATAGATAAAATTATTAAATATTTGTAAACATTATGTACTACATCTCAGATAAACATTAGAACAAATTATTACAAATACTGAATAAATCCGAGTACAAACACTGGTCTCAGCAAATAATTTATCAATTATTGACATCTAATTATTATTATTATTATCATTTATTTATTTATTTTTTGTTTGTCAGGTACGTAACATATGTTTTGTATTTACTTTTTTTTCCAGGTAGTGATATACGATGAAAAATAATAAAATGAATAAATACATAAAATAAATCAAATGGAAAACCACCACTACCAGTGATGGGTCGCGGCTGGGCGGAGCGGCCCTCACTGTTGCCAGATCAAGGGGCACTCACGTGGGACTCCCGAGGCCCCTACGTATTACAGGACTGGGGACATGACCCACTGCAGCACTACTGTGACTACCGCTGTCTACTCTCAGCGTTCACACTGGACGGAATTACGCAGAGAATGTTAGCAGTAATGTTACCGAGCCATCACCAAGCTAATGTAAAGCTGAAGTGCTATTAATCTCTCTCTCTCTCTCTCTCTCTCTCTCTCTCTCTCTCTCTCTCTCTCTCTCTCTCTCTCTCTCTCTCTCTCTCTCTCTCTCTCTCTCTCTCTCCGATAGCACTGTGTGGCGTTGCCATTATGATCGCTTTTAGGTGGAACTGATCGCTCTTTGTCAGTACAGTCGCTGCGCTGCGCTACACGTCATCTTCCTCCACACCACTGCACCCCCTGCCCTTCCCTCTCAATAAACATAAACAAATCTATAAAAAAAGTAAATATACTGAACATGATCTACGAAAGAGCAACATTACTACTCTCCTTAAAAGCTAAAATATAACAGAATTCTGCATTGTTTTTTTTTCTTTAGCTACCTAACCAACCACCAGTGTTAGTAGTCCGAAATATAAAAATACACATCTATTTTATTCATACTAAAAATTTTGCTGCAGCGATACGTACAGTCATGTCCTTACTATGGCAACCTGAGTATAAAATTCTGTGGCTCGGAGTCTGGAGACCGCGCTGTTGGAGACAACGTAACAGTAGCGTAACTAAAACATTAGGGCCCGCATTCAGAAAAGCTTCGCTCTCACCACGACTATTTTCAAAGTCCACATTGATGATTAGCCGGGTTTTCAAGAATGTTTTTCCTGTTGAAATCTAAAAATCTTGTTAATCTGTCATTAAAACCATAAAAAAAAAAACACCCTTCAAATCCCGTATCTCTTCAACTGGAGCCTTTTGAATGTAGAGGAAGTGCGGCGCAGAAGCGTTTCATCAAAACATGGTCCTACGTAGGTGATCACAAGCGGTAAAGTAAACACTCCGGAAATAATAAGCTTATGTAATTCCCGACTTGACTGGCGATATGCGAGGCCCTGTACACTGCTCGGACATGACACTAATTCATAATGGACGGATAAAATATAAGCGTAACGGAAAATAAACATGGAATTAAAGATCTTTATGCCTCCCGTTGGCACGCCCTCTGGTGGACGATGAGCCGGTCAGGGAAGAAGGTGCGGCCACAGTTCTCACACTTGACCAGCGTTTCCAGGTGGGTCTTCCAGGCAGCCTCTACCATCGCCTCGCGGTCCACCTTGCCGTCGTCTGTGTGGCAGGAAAAAGACGTCATGGGTTTTGAGAGAGAGAGAGAGAGAGAGAGAGAGAGAGAGAGAGAGAGAGAGAGAGAGAGAGAGAGAGAGAGAGAGAGAGAGAGAGAGAGAGAGAGAGAGAGAGAGAGAGAGAGAGAGAGAGGTGTGTGTGTGTGTGTGTGTGTGTGTGTGTGTGTGTGTGTGTGTGTGTGTGTGTGTGTGTGTGTGTGTGTGTGTGTGTGTGTGTGTGTGTGTGTGTGTGTGTGTGTGTGTGTGTGTGTGTGTGTGTGTGTGTGTGTGTGTGTGTGTGTGTGTGTGTGTGTGTGTGTGTGTGTGTGTGTGTGTGTGTGTGTGTGTGTGTGTGTGTGTGTGTGTGTGTGTGTGTGTGTGTGTGTGTGTGTGTGTGTGTGTGTGTGTGTGTGTGTGTGTGTGTGTGTGTGTGTGTGTGTGTGTGTGTGTGTGTGTGTGTGTGTGTGTGTGTGTGTGTGTGTGTGTGTGTGTGTGTGTGTGTGTGTGTGTGTGTGTGTGTGTGTGTGTGTGTGTGTGTGTGTGTGTGTGTGTGTGTGTGTGTGTGTGTGTGTGTGTGTGTGTGTGTGTGTGTGTGTGTGTGTGTGTGTGTGTGTGTGTGTGTGTGTGTGTGTGTGTGTGTGTGTGTGTGTGTGTGTGTGTGTGTGTGTGTGTGTGTGTGTGTGTGTGTGGTGTGTGTGTGTGTGTGTGTGTGTGTGTGTGTGTGTGTGTGTGTGTGTGTGTGTGTGTGTGTGTGTGTGTGTGTGTGTGTGTGTGTGTGTGTGTGTGTGTGTGTGTGTGTGTGTGTGTGTGTGTGTGTGTGTGTGTGTGTGTGTGTGTGTGTGTGTGTGTGTGTGTGTGTGTGTGTGTGTGTGTGTGTGTGTGTGTGTGTGTGTGTGTGTGTGTGTGTGTGTGTGTGTGTGTGTGTGTGTGTGTGTGTGTGTGTGTGTGTGTGTGTGTGTGTGTGTGTGTGTGTGTGTGTGTGTGTGTGTGTGTGTGTGTGTGTGTGTGTGTGTGTGTGTGTGTGTGTGTGTGTGTGTGTGTGTGTGTGTGTGTGTGTGTGTGTGTGTGTGTGTGTGTGTGTGTGTGTGTGTGTGTGTGTGTGTGTGTGTGTGTGTGTGTGTGTGTGTGTGTGTGTGTGTGTGTGTGTGTGTGTGTGTGTGTGTGTGTGTGTGTGTGTGTGTGTGTGTGTGTGTGTGTGTGTGTGTGTGTGTGTGTGTGTGTGTGTGTGTGTGTGTGTGTGTGTGTGTGTGTGTGTGTGTGTGTGTGTGTGTGTGTGTGTGTGTGTGTGTGTGTGTGTGTGTGTGTGTGTGTGTGTGTGTGTGTGTGTGTGTGTGTGTGGTGTGTGTGTGTGTGTGTGTGTGTGTGTGTGTGTGTGTGTGTGTGTGTGTGTGTGTGTGTGTGTGTGTGTGTGTGTGTGTGTGTGTGTGTGTGTGTGTGTGTGTGTGTGTGTGTGTGTGTGTGTGTGTGTGTGTGTGTGTGTGTGTGTGTGTGTGTGTGTGTGTGTGTGTGTGTGTGTGTGTGTGTGTGTGTGTGTGTGTGTGTGTGTGTGTGTGTGTGTGTGTGTGTGTGTGTGTGTGTGTGTGTGTGTGTGTGTGTGTGTGTGTGTGTGTGTGTGTGTGTGTGTGTGTGTGTGTGTGTGTGTGTGTGTGTGTGTGTGTGTGTGTGTGTGTGTGTGTGTGTGTGTGTGTGTGTGTGTGTGTGTGTGTGTGTGTGTGTGTGTGTGTGTGTGTGTGTGTGTGTGTGTGTGTGTGTGTGTGTGTGTGTGTGTGTGTGTGTGTGTGTGTGTGTGTGTGTGTGTGTGTGTGTGTGTGTGTGTGTGTGTGTGTGTGTGTGTGTGTGTGTGTGTGTGTGTGTGTGTGTGTGTGTGTGTGTGTGTGTGTGTGTGTGTGTGTGTGTGTGTGTGTGTGTGTGTGTGTGTGTGTGTGTGTGTGTGTGTGTGTGTGTGTGTGTGTGTGTGTGTGTGTGTGTGTGTGTGTGTGTGTGTGTGTGTGTGTGTGTGTGTGTGTGTGTGTGTGTGTGTGTGTGTGTGTGTGTGTGTGTGTGTGTGTGTGTGTGTGTGTGTGTGTGTGTGTGTGTGTGTGTGTGTGTGTGTGTGTGTGTGTGTGTGTGTGTGTGTGTGTGTGTGTGTGTGTGTGTGTGTGTGAACAAAACGGATGTATCTTCCTAATATTTACCAAATAAAAAAAAGACGAAGAATTATGTAAACTTAACAACATGTAGGGAGCAACTGATCAGAAAGAGATTTATCTAAATATGAAGGTTCTGCAAAAAAAAAAAAAAAAAAAAAAATGGAAAACGTGATTACAAACTGCATTAATATGTCAGGTGAGAGTAAATGTGCTCACTGACCATTGTAGACAACTTCCGGCTTGCGGGGCTCCTGACGACGTAACTCAGGCGGCAGGTTCTCATTCTCCACCCGCCACTTCTTGAGGCACTGCGGCTCGTGAATGCCAATCGACATGGTGCCGAACTCCCGTCCGCAGATGTAGCACACCACGGTGGGTTTGGCGGCGTTTAGGGACGCGTTGAAGAGCGATGTGTCTTGCTGGGTCTTGTTCTGTGTAAATGAAAGGATGAAAATGGAACAAAAATACAATATATATATATATATATATATATATATATATATATATATATATATATATATATATATATATATATATATATATATATATATATATATATATATATATATATATATTTATTTATTTATTTATTTCACTGTAGGCGATGTGTCCTGTTGAATCTTCTTCTACAGAAATGAAAGGGTGATAATGGAACAAATATAATAGCACGTCCATGTTTTTTTTTCATTCTAGACGATATGTCCTGCTGAGTCTTGTTTTGAGGAAATGAAAAGATGATAATGGAAAAAAATATACAAACACATCCTTGGCTTTCCATTTAGAGTCCGAAATTTTAACGCCTTCTAAAGTGAGTCACACAACTAAGGCCAATATTCTTAATTAAGGGCTCCATTCTCTCGCAACTATTTTCAGAGGACACATAGATCATTAATTGGGTCCTTATAGTTACTTTTTTTCACACTGGTAATGTAGAAATACTTATTAATCTATAACTAAAATCATCAACACGTCTTTGAATATCCCCTATATCTTCCATTAGAGCCTAGTGAAGTTAGCGGAGGAAAGACGCAATTGTTTCAGAAAACTGCCATAAAACCCCGGTAATCTGACGCTATTGTAATGCAACAGTCACAGCGATGGGCAGATGAAGAATGGTGCTGTGAAGGCGCATGTACTCAACAGGTGTTTGGCAGGAGGCCTGCGAGACGTTTGAAAGTAGTGAGCCAGGAGTTGGGAAGGGGAAGGGGTAGCATGCCAGCGAGGCGATACCGAAATGGCAGGTGCATGGCGACATTAGCGAGGCAAACAAACACCAGCTGAGTCACGCCGCACCTCAGTCGAGACAGCTGCTTGGATGGGGGCGATTGGGGCCCATATAAAATAATAATAATAATAAATGAATAAATAAATAAATAAATTGGCAGGGAGGTAGTCGGAGCAATAAGTGAATAGTGTCGTGAGTGAATGTGATCTGAAAGGAACTTATAAAAGCCAATGCTAATACCGAATACTGAAAAAAAGGAAGAGAGAAAAGAAAAAAAACACAATACTAAGGGCTAAAAAGAAAAAGAAAAGAAAAACAATACCAAGCGCAAAAAAAAAAAAATAATAATAACACGAATAAAATGTAATATATATATATATATATATATATATATATATATATATATATATATATATATATATATATATATATATATATATATATATATATATATATATATATATATATATATATATATATATATATATATATATAAAGTGAAAAAAAAAATGTAAAGTCAAAAGTAATAGCTAATGCCACCAACCTTCTTGGGAGCTCCTGGCGGAGGCTTGCAACCCCGCTGATGGACCTGCAGGCGCTCCGGGAAGAAAGTCCTGCCGCACCACTCGCAGGGCACCAGCTGGGCCTGCGGGAAACCACCACCACCACCACCACCAGCGTGTCACCAAACAGCGTAACCGTAACTACATCTTCATAATTACCACCTACTCTTACTACTCTCTCTCTCTCTCTCTCTCTCTCTCTCTCTCTCTTATATCCGTGTTTTGTTTATTACTGTCATGGCATTGTTTTACGATTCTATATATTACTGCAGTGATATGAGTCCTCTTTATAGTCTATTTTTTTTAGTACACACACACACACACACACACACACACACACACACACACACACACACACACACACCTAATCAACCCACTGACCATCCCAGCAAATAAGCAAATAAACAAATTAAACCAACTAACAACCGTACAAATAAATTATTTATATAACTCCATGATTGCCACGTAGCTCTCTCTCTCTCTCTCTCTCTCTCTCTCTCTCTCTCTCTCTCTCTCTCTCTCTCTCTCTCTCTCTCTCTCTCTCTCTCTCTCTCTTGAAAGAGAGAAAGGAAACGGAAATAATGAAAGAAGAGAGAGAGAAAGAAAGCCGCAAATGAATATGATATACATATATAAAATGAATATAACAAATGCATAAACCCCAAATTAACATATACGCACATGAACATTCAAACAGATAATAATAATAATGATAATAAACAATAATAATAATAATAACATAATAATAATAATAATAATAATAATAATAATAATAATAATAATAATAATAATAACAATAATAATAATAATAATAATAATAATAATAATAATAATAATAATAATAATAGTAATAAAGAATTGTAACTCTTGATACAGACCAGAATAGAAAAAAGGATGACCAAGTACATAACCTTTCAACACCACCACTACTAATGAGACACAGAGACCCAGTGATGTTGCATTGCCGCCGGAGATCATCTGCTTAAAATCCTTACCTGCGCTGTCTCCCACGCGAACTGATTCCACTCCTCGTGCGTGAGATCCTTGGACGGCTTCTCCGGCAGGGGGCGCTGCAGGTTCTTGGGAAGGCGGTCGTTCTCCCGCTTCCATTTCTGCGTGAGGAGAAACAATATCATCACGAATTAGAAAAGAGAGAAAACACACACACACACACACACACACACACACACACACACACACACACACACACACGTAACAGCGCCCCTTACGGCAAATCTTCCAGTAGTCGTCAGCTCGTGTGCCATCGCCGCCCCGTCAAGATAGAGCTAGGGCCGTACGTCAATAATCAGAATTATGGTAATGTTGAGGCGGGGTGAAGGAGGGCGGGGTGAGGGAAGGCGGGGTGAAGAGGGTGAACGACCGGAGGGGAGAGGGGAAAGTGCAGGAGGAGGAAGGTATATTCGTAGAGGAGCAGCACCCCAGCCCCGCCCAGGGCCCAGCCCGTCGCCAGGCCCCCAGCGAAGAAGCCTGCGTGCTCCGAGTCATTATTTCACTATCCACACTGACACGCTCACACACGCTCATGTTCACGGGTGCTGTTTTCCCTCCCCACCCAAGTCTGCCCCGCACCAGCTTGCTCCCACCACCACCACCACCGCAGCCAAGCCTTCAGAGGAGCCATGCGTGTCCACTGAACATAGACTGAGATGCTAAAGCTGAGTGTTCCCCTGAAATGAGAAGCTTCAGGTATGAACAGCTTATGGACTCACAAAATTGCAATAAAAACACTACCTAAACACGACCGAAACGAACCTATGTGAGGAATGAAAGTGAAAAAAAGGCATAATATTTCAATCTAGTCACTAAATTTTGCATGGTGTCAGTGACTGCCACGTGCTGCGGCTAGCCAGAGGACATCACGTGACTATATAGCACCACCACCTTTCGTACCGGGCTGCCTCACGCCTTACTCTTTATCGAAGGTTAATGACGGGAGGGGAGGCGCTGTGGCTCAAGGGAAGGAGGTGAGAGGGAGACCGGGCAGCCAGCCACCACACCCACACCTCCGGCGCCATCGACCAGTACACACTACGAGGTACACTCCATCAGTACTGCGCACACACGCGCACACACACACACACACACACACACACACACACACACACACACACACAGAAACAGCAGCGGATGTGGTGAACACAGTAAACGTCAATATATACGAGGAATATATGATTTGATGTATGATTTGTATGTTTTTAGTCACACTTTTGTTGTTTTGTATACGTACACTTGGTAAACGCGCGCACTGTAGCTACCAGTCGAATGTTTTATTTCGCGTGGCGTGGCGTTTCAGGGATATTTCATATAAACAACATCAAAGTCTAGTGATGAGAGCTCGTTTGTGTGTGTGTGTGTGTGTGTGTGTGTGTGTGTGTGTGTGTGTGTGTGTGTGTGTGTGTGTGTGTGTGTGTGTGTGTGTGTGTGTGTGTGTGTGTGTGTGTGTGTGTGTGTGTGTGTGTGTGTGTGTGTGTGTGCGCGCAAAAATACGTCAGTTATTTGAAAATGACAAAAATACCAGCAGTAATAAATAAATATAGAACATTTGCAATAAAGTGGAAAAAAGAAATGTACCCCACATAAGACAAAAACAGGTTGGGATGGCGGATTATTTTTAGGATTGTTTGAAAGGCCACGCTGACAGCCGATACATCAAGGGGTTCTGAAGGACGTCCTGCTGGTATGTCCTGCGGTGCTTAGACAATGAACACCAAAAAAAAAAAAAAAAAAAAAAAAAAAAAAAAATGAAATTGCATATAGTACATCTCTTATATCCTTATTGACCTGGTACTCTGTAGACGAACCTGCAGAAATATCTCTTTTTATATCTCTATGTCACTGGCACTGAAAGTTTTAATTGTCACGCTTCTTACATGTTTTTTTTTTTTTTGTGTGTGTGTGTGTGTGTGTCCCTAATTAACTGAGACACTTGTGGGTTTTGTATTGTAGGTACCTGCTTTCATGTTTACATTTTTATCACTTCTTTCTTCCTTTTACTTTTCTTTCCTCCTTACTTCCTCATATTCTTCCTTCTTTGTTCACGTTTCATCTCCTCTTGATGTTTCTCGGGTCGTGACATATTAACAATGCACGTGACAAGAGACGAGCCAAGACTGAAAATTGAGGTAACTACTTAAAACCGACGTTCAGCTTCACTCGCCAAGGTGACTGAGAGACCCTTACTGCCACTTAAGATCTGAATCCCCACAACTGTTTCGAGAAGCATGCAGTATAAATATAAGTGGATGAAAGTCTATAATAATGCGAGGTAATTTTCAACAAGGCTTAAAACTAATAAAAAGTTAAATCTCCTTATAATAGTAAAGAAGGTTTACTTTCTAATGGATAGGAGAAAAACACACACACACACACACACACACACAGAAAACGTCCTTAAAATAATCCGGTAGACGGGGAACTTAAATAAACAAAAAGAAAACGAGTAAAATCATTATGACGAAGGCAGGTGATGACAGAGTACGGAAGGGCGAGGCTGAGAGTGCAGATGATGAGGATGAGGGAGGAATGGACGGAAGCGGAGCCTGACAACACACAGTACTAGTATGTGAAGCACGAACAAAGGCTGTACAGTTTACGGTGGTTTGGTGGCCGCGCCTGATGGTCGATAAGTGACTCACCGCACCCACACCTGTCCGCGCCCCTCCCTCCCGCCCTCACCTGCCGCCTCGCAACCTGCCTCACCTGCTCCCCTGTGTGCCTTGCTTGCTTGTGCTCCGCCTCTGTTTGTCTGCTTGTCTATCTTTTGTCTCTCTGTATGTCTTTGTCGCTATATATTTTTGTCTGTCTGTTTCTTTCTCTATATTTCTGTTTGTCTGTCTTTGTTTCTCTTTCTGAATATTTGCCTGTCTTTGTCTCTTTTAATATTTCTGTGTTTGTCTGTCTTTGTCTCTCTTTCATTATATTTGTCTGTTTGTTTGTCTGTCTTTGTCTCTCTTTCTCTATATTTCTGTCTGTTTATCTCTGTCTCTGTTTCTTTATATTTATGTCTGTTTGTCTGTCTTTGTCTCTCTCTATATTTCTGTCTGTTTCTGTTTGTCTGTCTGTCTCTCTTTCTCCATATTTTTATCTGTTTGTTTGCCTGTCATTGTCTCCCTCTTTATATTTCTGTCTGTGTTTGTCTTTTTTGTCTCTATCTGTATTCTCTCTCTTTTTTTGTCTATTTATTTTTGTCTCGTTTTCTCTGTTGAAAATATATCTCCTCATATTTTTTTTTTTGACTGATACTGCACCATGAAAGATAATGAACAATGAATGTATGTTTGTTTGTCTTTCTTTATTTCAGTTTCTGCTTGTTTGTGTATCTGTCTAAATATTCTGCATGTCTGCATGTCTACTTGCCTTTCTTGTTTCTGTCTCCGTCTTTATCTATCTGTCTATACATGTCTTTCTGTCATGCTGTTTGTAATGTATTAGGGTGTGTTCGTATACGTGTAGCCCCCCCCCCACTCTCTCTCTCTCTCTCTCTCTCTCTCTCTCTCTCTCTCTCTCTCTCTCTCTCTCTCTCTCTCTCTCTCTCTCTCTCTCTCTCTCTCTCTCGGATACATTCAAGCAGGCCAGCCAAGGTCAGTAGTACACGTAAGAGCGGCAAAGTCTCGCACATCACCGGTTAATCCCGCTGAGGCAGGATGCATGTGGGCTACGCAGTGCAGTGCTAATCCCCTCACAGCACTGGCGGCGTAAACTTTCCCCGCACCAACGCCTCTTCATTAAAAAAAAGAAAAAAAAAAAAGAAAAAAAAAGAGGGAAGAAAAAAAGTAGGAGAGAAAAGGAAGAGTGGAAAGGAGAAGATAAAAAATAGATCGAATGGTTTGGAATATTTAACGCAATTAGGAATGCCAGTTACGTTTTTTTTTTCCCGTGGTTTTAAAGTTTAAATTAGAAAAATAAAACTTAATTCCTTTTTTCCTCTATTTTTGCATTTTTATTTCTGTTTCCTGCACCTCTCCTGCTCCTTCTATATGCTATTTATTTTATCTTTCCTTCCATACTCTCTTAATTTTCCTCTTCCGTAGTTTTTATTTTTCCTTTTTTCCCCTGTATTTTTGCTTCAAAATTTTCATGACGTCTTCTCTATACTCACCCCTCCCTATCTTTCCCCCCCCCTCCTCCTCCTCCTCCTTTTCCTCCTACTCCTCCTCCTTCCTCTTCTTGTATGGTGCTGTATATTATGATCTTATTGGCACATTAATTAAGGGGCATCACAGTACGTAGAGTATAATCAATAGACACCTTCAGAAAACAAAATTACGATCGTTACCTGCCGCCGCGAGTACTCTGTGTTCCAGCGCCGACCGTCATGTGAGTAACTATTAAAGGGTAACGTATGGTTTTCTGTATTATTCAACGTAACACAATACTCTCTCTCTCTCTCTCTCTCTCTCTCTCTCTCTCTCTCTCTCTCTCTCTCTCTCTCTCTCTCTCTCTCTCTTAGCAAAACGTACGCTGAAAATCCGTCGTAAAAAATAAATGAATGAAACATTCACTAGAAACTTTGCAAAATAGTCAAAACGCAGTAGTTAAGCTACGTAATTAAACTGTTTATATACTACACCATTTGACGGACGACACACACACACACACACACACACACACACACACACACACACACACACACACAGACACACACACACAGACACACACACACACGCTCACGAGAAACAATAAAAAAGTGATCATGAAATCAAAATATTTACAAAGACAGCGCTAAATAATATTCAAATAATTCTTTACAAAACACGACTTTACGAGTAGTAGCGAACAGAGCCGGCGTGCACCTCAGGTCGTTCACCCCAGCACGTTGACATGACACACGGTTCAGAGTAAACATGACAATAATTTTCTCTGATGTGTGTACTGCGCTGGTGTCCCGTAAGGTGGGTGGGAGCGTGTGTGTGACGAAGGAGTGGAGGTTTGGCTTAATCAAGGAAGGTTATAAATCTCTCTAGCTTCCTTGGATAAAATGAATTTGGTCAGGATGGTTTCTTAGTTATATATTAGTGGCGCTAGCAAAAATAAGAGCGGGTAGACTATGCTTTAATATACAATGACACATCAAATGAATGAAAGTAATCCGGGATTTATTACAATAGAAAGGTCTGAGAGCAAGTAATTTGGTACTAAGACTAACGATACTCAGGTGATGAGGCCCTCGAGTCAGGTTATCATCAGTCTAGATAGGCCTGAGACTATAAAGGCCTCGGGATGTTTGGGTCACTGGATACTTGGTCCCCAAAAATGTCTTACTCAGACGTCTTGACTTCAGGTTTAGTGAATGAAGCACGAGAATCCACTCACACAAAAATATAGTTCATCCACCCACTCACCCACTCCACCACACTACTCAACCACATCTGCACCCAATCATCCACCCGTCCACTAATGACCTCAAGGAAGATATCGCCCCGGGTGACGAGCCACGGGACAAAGATCATGTAAGCCAGGGCCGCCACGGCAGTGAGGAAGTGGCGCCGCCGCCTCGTGCTGACTCTCGCTGCTCCACCACGCCGCCGTGGGGCAGGCAAGAGGACCTCGGGCAGTCCAGCGCCTCCCTCACCACGCTGCCGGGAGCCAGGCAGTGGCACCTCGGGCAGCCCCGCGTTTGCTCCACCACGGCGGAGGAGGCCGGCACTGCATCCTGGAAAGGCATGCAAGTTCCAGCCTGGAGGAAGCTGGCCAGCGTCCTGCTGCTTGGTTCGTTCAGCAGGGAGGGTCGTAGCAGCAGCAGTACCAACACTGGTCAGCTCCCACCAGTGAGAACTCTCGGGAAGTCGCACCCTCTTCACCACAGGCCGGATGCCCTCTACGATACGCAGGGCGCGGGGACTGAGGAGGTCGTCCTCGCTGGTCCACGCCCCGGGGCCTCGCCATCTCGCCGTGGCCTTCTCTTCGGTGTGGGAAAGATTGTCCTCGCTGATCCACGGCCAGGCTCGCCACCTCGCAGCGGCTTCCTCCTTTATGTGGCGAGGAAGCCGCAGCGTCTTGCCGGTGGAGGGATTGAAGAAGGTCACCCACTCCCCGTCAGCTCCTTTGCCGTCCTCCGCGACGCAGGAGGCGGGAGTTTCGGGGGCCAGGTCCTCCTCTACGAGAGTCTCCTCGCCTCCCGAGTCCCACAGGTCGTCGTACTCCAGGGGCGGGTCGGCCAAGCCCTCCAGGCCGTCGTCACTCAGGGACCGGTCGGCGCCAGCACCACCACAGTGGTAGTATGAAACAGTGGTTCAGCGTGCTACTCTCTCTGTCGATGGAGTGCGTTTTCTACAGCTATATTACTAGTTTTCATGGAGGTACTACCTTATAATGGATCCGAAGTCTTACATTCATGCTGCGGTGCCATAATATCAGTTAGTCAGTTATTTATTCAGCCTTGTAAGGATTATCAGTTCTACGCAATTTTCTCCGTACTTTTGTATTTTGATATACATTCAGCTAGTTGTATTTACTGAACCATGCATGTGTACAATACTGATTTGAGTATTTTTGGGAATTTTCTGTCTCTGTGTATTCTTTTCATCCAATTTAAGGTGTAGTCTTAAAATTATAAATGTGTGTGTACGTCTCTCTCTCTCTCTCTCTCTCTCTCTCTCTCTCTCTTAGTACACGGCAGGAAAAATCAATATAAATCACAGCTCAGCACTGAGAAAGGAAGACGCCGGTAAGAGTGAGGGATCTAAGGAGGTGGCGGGGAGTTAATGCGCAGAGTCGGTTGGTGTCATGACGCTCTTTGGAAGTTTGAAGGACGCGGAGGACAAGGGACAAACGCGGTACAAGGAAGGGCAGAGTTACTCATAAACCACAACAAGTACGCTATCTGCTTGCAATATACATGAGCTCGCTGGTGTCATGTTCATGGGTTGCAGATAATGTTATGTTGATTACTACGTACGTGTGACATTTGAGAAGGAATCGATCAAGCGCCGCCACTCAAACAGAAAGTCACTAGGAGTTGTATGAAAAGTAGTCATCACTCTTATTGTTGGTGTGGGTTAGGTTAGGTTGGTTGAGTTACCTAATGTAATATAACCTGACCTTTCGTAACTTAACCTAACCTGGTCTAACGTAATCTAACCGGACCATACACAGCTGACGTTCAATATTATGTTACGTCAGGTTAAGGTCAACAACGTAATCTGTTGTCAGCTATCCCCGTATAACTTATTAGAGCATAAAGTAACTTAATACAACCTAGTTTAACCGAACCTAACCTATCCTCAGCTATCCTAATGTAACTGCTCACTAGATGTACTTAAGTATACTGTCGAAGTTGAATTATGTTTCCTGGATGTGTTATTGCGGTGGTGATGGCGGTGTGTGTTACGGTGCTAAATCATTCATTATTATTCCTTATTCATCTCCGAGTATTTATTTTTGCTGAAGGTGAGGGATACTGATTATCCCTAAACACCAGTCACGCTTTGCTGTGTGTGTGTGTGTGTGTGTGTGTGTGTGTGTGTTTATCAGTGTCACCGGATATGTTGTTGTTGTTGTTATTGCCATAGCTGGTGGTGGGAGTGGTGATGGCGGTGGTGCTGCTGGTGTTGTTGTTACCTTATGCTATCGCCTCTCCGCCAGTGCGTCCGTCTGTCCTTGACTCTTATTCCTAACTGCGCATTTGACCTCACACTCTTATTGTTGTTGTTATTTGTCATTATTGATGTATAAATGTGACATGAATAAAACACACACAATACCCAGTTATTATAACCATTACCACTGCTACTACTACTATTACTACAACCATCATCATCACCACCAAACTTTCACTCTCACCTCCCCACCACCTGCCACTTAACAACACACCAGGCGCCTCATCCCTCCGGCCACTTAACACTAAAGTAGCACCCAACATGACCTATTTCTTGTGGACGGGTCACGCCACCACAAATGTGTGTGTGTGTGTGTGTGTGTGTGTGTGTGTGTGTGTGTGTGTGTGTGTGTGTGTGTGTGTGTGTGTGTGTGTGTGTGTAGATTCAAGTATACATGGGTGAATGCTTTCTTATCCATCCGCTTACTTATTCATTTATTTATGTATTCATTTGTCAAGTAATCTATTTTTACTTATTTACTTACATAATTCTATCCAGCGATCAAAATTATACTGGAAGATTTACACTTTGCATGACGAAGATGTGGACGTGTGTGTGTGGGGGGGGGATACGAGCTTTGGAGTATCAGGTATGAAGGTGCAATTATTATGCACGTAAGGGGGGAGGGAAAGGCGGCAAGAATATCCTGGCGTCCTGCACTGGAAGGTCAGGGGGTCACCAGTGCAGCGGGCCAGTGAGTGGGAGGGACGGAAAGAGGCGGGGCAGGAAGGATAGAGTGGGAGAAGGAAAGGACTGGAGGTAAGGGATTGGAAGGAAGGGACTGGAGGGTAGTGACGGGATGGGACGGTAAGGGATGGGGCAGGAAGAGACGGGACGGGAAGGAGCGGGAGTGAAAGAATATTAGTATGGGAGAAGGGAAAGGGTGGGATGGGAAGGTATTGAGTGGGAGACGGAGAAGGGACGGGACGGGAAGGTGTGGCGAGGAAGAAGGAAAGGGGTGGGAAGGGACGAGAGAAGAAAATGTGTGGAAGAGAAGAGAACAAGGCGTGATAAAGGGTGCATGATTAGAAACGTTGCACTCTTGTCCCTTCCTCACTATGATAATAATAATAATAATAATAATAATAATAATAATAATAATAATAATAATAATAATAATAATAATAATGATAATAACAATAACAATAGTAGTAGTAGTAGTAGTAGTAGTAGTAGTAGTAGTAGTAGTAGTAGTAGTAGTAGTAGTAGTAGTTGCTGTTGTTGTTGTTGTTGTTGTTGTTGCAGACACTCGAATGATTGCAAAACTCAAAAGCGTTGGTATACAAAAATCGGTATAGTAAGAATAGGGAAGTCATGACTCAACCTGGAAGGCATTACGGAAATGATTATACCAGTCCCTCCATTTCCTTTCCATTTACAGCAGTTACTTGATCAATACTGACATAAAACAGTTATAATCAATACTGAAATAATCCTCTCCCGATGATGATGACGTGATCAACACCAGACACGGAATCTTTTCTAAGAATATTTCGCATTCCTTTTCACTCCTGCCGCTACATTACCTTCATTATCCAAGGCGTTTACTTCATTTCCATCCTTTCCGTCCCTCTAGAAAAGCTGATATTATATATTTTCTTAAATTTTATAGAGCAGCGAAATTAACAACATCTCAGAGGAAGGCGAAATCAGAGAAAAGGTTCATACCTCTCCCTCTACAACTGACCCTAATATCCGTCCCACCCCGATTTAGGCAAGCAAGACACGCATGACCTACCATACGGCAGCGGGAATGAAAATATACCTCCTGCCAAACCTGTGACCCACTCATTTCAAAATACACCCAGCAGCTCTTCAGCTATCCTTCTCTCCCTGTCCTCTCAACGCTATTCCAAACAAGTAGGAAGGTGGAGTATTGGAAACCCAGAATTGTACGTGGAAGGTTCAGAATATTGGGAGAGAGAAGGCAAAGGGCTACATCAGTCTAGTGAAAGTTGATATCCGGTTTGTGCGATTGTAGACTGAGGTGTGTGGGGAGAATACAAATGTCAACAGCAAGAAAGAAGCAATAAGGGGAGAGTCGACACTGGATAGCACACATCAGTCCAGAGGAAGCTGGTAACAGTTACATGTGACTAGAATCGTTTGGGAGAAGTACTGAACAGCAACACTAAAATCAGATCAGACTCACCTCCAGACACTGAGGCTCGTGGATGGAGATGGACCTGGTGCCAAACTCCCTGCCGCAGATGTGGCAGACGAGGGTGGGCGCCGCCTGCAGCTGCTTGTTGGAGGAGCTGCTGCCGGCCCGCCCCTCCTTGGAGGCACTGCGGGCGTTCTCACTTTCCTCTTCGATCTTGGAAATCTCTCGAGGAGGATGTGATGCCGCAGCTCTGTTAGACTGTTTCCTCTCACCTTTTTCCCTTCTCTCCTTTCTGGACGCATTCTGTTTTTTATGGTGCACCAAACTACGGTTACTGTCACTTTTTAGAGATAAGGCAGAGGTGGTGTCTGCCTCGAATATCTCTATGTTAATGTCCTTTGGTCCTTTTTTAATGGAAGCCTTTTGATTCTGGATAAATGTCTTTACAGGCATCGTCTTGTCCTCGCGTTTTTTAGAGAGAGTGGGAGAACTATCATCACTCGGAACCTGCCGGAGAGAGCCATGAGTCTTTTTCGATTTGTTCTTATTGCGCGACTTCTTGTTTTCTTGCTCAGGTCCTTTGCTCTTGAACCTGAGGGCCGTGGGTTTGGTCACGATCATCTTGTCCTGAGTTTTTGTTTTCTCCTTATCCTCCGCCTTGGGTTTGAATTTTAGCATGTGGAGCGGGTGGCTGTGAAACCTCTCCGGATTCTGCTCCTTCCCGCACGTCTGGCAAGGCTCCGGAATCTGGTGGAAGGAATTGCACTGCGTCAGTCCGGTACTCAAGTTGATACTTCAGTTGGAGGGAGAATATAAATGACCCTGAGGTGTGTGTGTGTGTGTGTGTGTGTGTGTGTGTGTGTGTGTGTGTGTGTGTGTGTGTGTGTGTGTGAGTGTGTGTGAGTGTGTGTGAGAGTGTGTGTGTGTGTGTGTGTGTGTGTGTGTGTGTGTGTGTGTGTGTGTGTGTGTGTGTGTGTGTGTGTGTGTGTGTGTGTGTGTGTGTGTGTGTGTGTGTGTGTGTGTGTGTGTGTGTGTGTGTGGCTAGAGTTACAGCCTATATGCTTTAATTTTCAGGGTTTCACTCGAAATGCCAAGCCACATGTAAATAATACAAGGCAAGAATTCAAAATTTTACGTCGTATGATTCTAGATGAAAAAAAAAAAAAGAAAAAAAAAAATCATAGGTAAAAAAAAAATGAACTGAAATTATTCTTTGCAGTGGCACTCGCTTTGTGTTCCTTGAAATTAATGGTCATAAAAGAGTACAGAGAAAACATTATTGAGCCGCGCGTGATGGCAGCCCGCCCTTTGATTATCTCACTTTTATCTCAACTCACCTTGACCTTGTGCCTTGGTCCCGTGAACACCTCCTCGACTTGCCGCCGTCGCCCGTTAGACACAAAAGTCTTGAGGTTGGAGGTCTTCCTGGTGGGGCGGGAAGCGGTAGTGATGACCGGCACGGCGATGTTGCGAGACGGGCGTGGGAGGCGCATGGTGGAGGGCCGCCCCTGTGAGTGTGAGAGACGAGGGAATTCTTTATGGTCTGGTGCAGTGGGCTGGGTCCCAGGGGTCTACTTCAGCTCGACTCTCCTCTACTAACTCGTTTTTACAGCGTACCCTGAGCCCTCCCCGCTCCTCCATCACGCGATGCCCTTCACACTCAATACCTGGAAACATCTGGCTACGTTTAAGCGAAGTGGTGTTGACGGCTGCACTTCCTCCTCGACTCACCTGCCTTGCCTCGCTCTCAGAGTCCCCCGAATCATCAAATGGGCTCTTGCTACCCACGGAGGAGGGCGAGGATGAGGAAGAGGAGGTGAAGTCGCTTGAGTAGTCACTGAATGTCGCTTGGCCGTCGCGGGAGAGGATGAGCTGGTCGACCATGCTGCGGGTCATTTCACTCATGTCCACGGCGTCCCGCAAGCTGGCGTCCAGCACCTGGGGTGGCGTTAGGGGGTGGCGGCAGCGAAACAAGAGAATTAGGAAGTATGAAGGGAGATGAGAAAAAGTAAGGATATTAGTGTACAGTGTATGAGAAAAAATTTGACTGAAGAAAATATGTGAATGTGATAATATTGCAATATCGTATCATAGTAGTTTTTGTTAATACTGTGATACTGTACTGATTCATAAATCTTTACAGTTGCCGAAAGAGAAAAGACTGTCCATGTTAGTGTGTATGTATGTATAAGTATATGTATGTATGTATGTATGTGTGTGTGTAGGTAGGTAGATAGATAGGTGAGTAGATGGTAGATGAATACGTAAGTAGATAGGCAGATTGACTAATAGGCCATTGAGTAGATAAGCAGGCGGGTGTACAGTAATGAATGAGATAAAACACGAGCTTTACGAGGAGATATTACACACCTCAAGAAGACAGTACCGGAGGAAGGAGGCACAAACCTTGGGCTTCCTGAGGGTGGCGGTGCTCGGACGGTTTCTCCTGACGGGGTGGGTGAAGGAGGCAGAGCGCGGGCGAACTTTGGGGACCCTGAGCCGTCGTTGGCGGGGGTCAGACCAGGAGGTGCTTAGTTCGTCCGGGTCTGACGTGGGCGTGTAGGCAGCGGGGGAGGGTGGCATGTCGTCCTGCTGCTGCGACACCTCGTGGAGAGGATGGCCCGGGGGCGGCGACGGCGTGGCCTCCCGTTTGTTTCTGTGGGAAGGTGCTCAGTGAAGTGAAGGGGAACCAAGTGACGGGGAAGGTACAGCGTTAAGATCGTCAAGGGTTGTGAAGTGTGAGGATATGTTAGGATACAGGTTAGGTGTGTGTGTGTGTGTGTGTGTGTGTGTGTGTGTGTGTGTGTGTGTGTGTGTGTGTGTGTGTGTGTGTGTGTGTGTGTGTGTGTGTGTGTGTGTGTGTGTGTGTGTGTGTGTGTGTGTGTGTGTGTGTGTGTGTGTGTGTGTGTGTGTGTGTGTGTATTTAAGACGATATAATACAACACGACACACACACACACACACACACACACACACACACACACACACACACACACACACACACACACACACACACACACACACACAGAGAGAGAGAGAGAGAGAGAGAGAGAGAGAGAGAGAGAGAGAGAGAGAGAGAGAGAGAGAGAGAGAGAGAGAGAGAGAGAGAGAGAGAGAGAGAGAGAGAGAGAGAGAGAGAGAGAGAGAGAGAGAGAGAGAGAGAGAGACTTCTTTCTTTCCCATTTTACTGTATCCTTCGTAGTAAAATAATAAAACAAATAAACAAACACATCATTAAACAATAAGAAAAAAACACAAATGAAGAAAATAAAACAAGAAACACCAACTATGACACACACACACACACACACACACACACACACACACACACACACACACAATGCCAATGAGCCCATAAAACCCGTCAATGTGAGGAGCCCAGGTAACACACAGGTGGAGGCAGTGAGGGGCAGAGGGGAGAGGAGAGAGGGGAGAGAGGAGGCACGCACGTCAGCATAAACGAATAGCGAGGGGCGAGGGGCGAGTGACGTCAATCCCTTTCTATTAGCAGAGCGGGTCATGGGCGGCTTGGAGGAGAAGGAGGAGGAGGGGGAGGAGAGATATACCTGCCACATGATATACCTTCCTGTCTTGACGAATCATACATCACCTTTCGTCTGGCTGTAAGGCTTCTAACAGGATAGTCATGGGAAGAACATATTATAAAGTGAGTTAGTGTGTGTAGTTCAGTGGGGTACAGTTGTGAGGTACGCGTAGGTCAGGGTCACGAGGGGCACTGTTAACTCGTATGTTCGTCTAGGCCAAGTTCGGTCACAATAAGAAGTGGGAAAATGAAAAGAATAATGGAAAAAAAAAGTTAGAAAGCAAACAGGCAAAAACAAAGAAAAATAGAAATGAAGAATGAAAAGAAAGAATAAAAAAAGGAAACGAAAATTATAGCAATTTAAAAACTCAGCAAAAAATTAAAGTAAATATACAAACAAAAATATAAGGGTATAATTCTCTCTCTCTCTCTCTCTCTCTCTCTCTCTCTCTCTCTCTCTCTCTCTCTCTCTCTCTCTCTCTCTCTCTCTCTCTCTCTCTCTCTCTCTCTCACACACACACACACACACACACACACACACACACACACACACACACAGGGACACACACACACAGACACACACACACACACACACACACACACACACACACACACACACACACACACACACACACACACACACACACACACACACACACAGACACCACTCTCGAGACAAAGCAACGATAAAGGAAAGAAATAAACCAGAGGAAAATGTTACAACGACCTTAGCAGCAATTCAGTGTGAGCACATAACGAGTGAGGCAGGTCGTGGCGGCGCTGCTCAGCACTCAGCATTCAACACTAATCTCAACCTTGAACAGCTGTGGGCCTCCTTTATTTATTGTTCAAGTTTAATTATTTCAGTCCTGCATCACTTTCATCATATTCGAACATCTCTAGACCTTCTTCTCTATTTGCAAATCTAATCCTTTCAGCACTAGTGCGTCACTTAAATCGTATTTGAACACTTGTAGACCTTGTATTCTTATTGCTAAAAGTTCGACATTTTCAGTACTACATCACTTTCATTGTATTATGGATACCATGATGTAATTAAGTTAGTTAATATTTTTCATAATAAATATAAACAAAAATCATATCTAACTCATTTAATGAAATTTAACATTTATTAATTTTGTTCTATTCTCATTAACAATGGATCTCATTGAGCTTGAAAACTGTCTGTAGTGATGCACTGGTTAAGGCTGAAGTATGTCTCCGGGTTATCTTGGCTATGGCGTGGCGGTCTGCCCTTGTCCGTGCTGGCAAGGGCGTGTGTTCGTATGGGCTCCTCTTAAGGGCATATGGCAGCCACTGAAGTCATAATGTAAAACGAGGCACAGGGATGACGTATGAGGGACTGAAAGCCATTTGGCAAGATTAAAATTAATAAATAAATAAGCAAATTAATAAGTAAATATATAAATTAATAGATAAGATATACCACTAGAAAGATTTGAACTCAGGAACGAGTGGTCACCAGTTCATCTGACCACCTCCCTGAATATTATACCTTGGAAGTGACTCCCTGCTAATTTGTCTTAAGTAAAAATACTGTGAATATTGTGATACGAGTCTTATGAATAAAAATGAAGAAAATTAACTTATTAACAGACATTGCCATGAGGTACACACTCAGTGCCTTACATATAATACTTCACATAGGGTAAGAGAAAGCACAATATAAAGAACCACGCTATTTTGCAGCAAGGACAATAATAATGAGTCCCAATCAGAATGAGTTACAGATCCTGAAATAAGTGCATGGCATGAAAACCCTCACCTTCCCGGCACAAAACAGGTCACCCTCTACATGTGGTGACCGTTATAATGAGGACTTGGAAGAATTACAGAGAAGCTTGTTAAAAATACCCCGGCACAATTCCTCATGGGGTAAAATCGATGTAATTTGGACGGAATCAACTGGTCACGACGCCCTCCTCTCACACTGCATTGCTCGTGACACTCAGCACACCACCTCCCCCATCCCCACCACTACCACCACCACCTCTACCACCACCACCACCACCACCACCACCACCACCACCACCACGCCAACACCTCGAGACATGAAATTGCAGAGACATGTCAAACGAAAAACATTGGTGTGATGTGGGAAAACTATTATAACACACACACACACACACACACACACACACACACACACACACACACACACACACACACACACACACACACACACACACACACACACACAGAGAGAGAGAGAGAGAGAGAGAGAGAGAGAGAGAGAGAGAGAGAGAGAGAGAGAGGTATACGAACATTAAATTTTCTCTCTCTCTCTCTCTCTCTCTCTCTCTCTCTCTCTCTCTCTCTCTCTCTCTCTCTCTCTCTCTCTCTCTCTCTCTCTCTCTCTCTCTCTCTCTCTCTCTCTCTCTCTCTCAGCTGGCGGGCAGGTAATCAAATAATGTAATCAAGTAATGCACGTACTCGGCGCATTACGCACGGCAAGGAGGCGAGGGCGGCGCACGGGAGCCTTGCATTGCAGAAAGGTAGGATTCGCTTCCTTATTGCATCTGTTATTCTTCCCCCAAGGTGCAGCACTCAGCCCCACCCTCAGGAGTGCCACAGTATGCAATGGTCAGTGTCGAAACAAAGGTAAAGAGAAAGATAGATAAGATGCAATGACATGTGATATTTCGTGTCTGTCAGATATCTTTATAGAATATTTTCATGCAGACATTTTTTTATACAAACTATATTTTTCATACTAGCTATTTTTAGGTTACCTTGTTATGTGTGATTTAATATTATGCTTTCCTTGAATTCCGAGAAAATTTATAAGCGTAACATGTTAATTCGATAATTTTCCAGAATAAAATTCTACGGTGTTTGTCAGCCATGTTTTACTTATAGGAATTTTAGTCATTCATTGAGGCTCCACCTGAATGTATATGATTTTAGAATTATCTCTTTTCTTCGAACGTAAGCAAAAATGTAAGTAATATACGTCTGCATAATAATGTTCGAAAAATTCTGCGGTGTTCGCCAGCCGTGTTTAACTTAAAAAGAGTTTTAGTCATATATTACAACACTGAAAATGAGACTAATAGCACCGCAGTTTTTACTTCCGCATAGTTTCTTAATTAACTACTAATTGAAGCATTCCATAATAACAACCAGTTTTAATATCTTTTGTAAAAAAATAACAAAATATTGTATCATTTTAATCCTCATATGAACTTGCTCGCAATCATCAGAACCCAGCTAAACATAATCGAATGAAATTTTTCTTTCACTTGAGGTGAACCTGAGGTCAACGAAAGCGAGAATTCCACAGTAGGAGCGGCGCGCGTCGTTGCAGCGCCGCACGCCACGGCCTGACTCACACACGACCCATGCACCCCTGCCACCCGCCACCCGCCACCGACCACGTGCTGCAGCCGGGGAAGGAATGACCTCTGACGCACACTACATACCACAAAAATCGCCATTACCTTCTCTGAAAGTAATTTCTGAACAGAGTCACAAAGTCTGTTCTTTTTTTCCTGCTGAACATGGCGCCGGTGAGAATGTATCAGGGGTGATGCCAAATCCTTCACTGTCAAACACAGGTGTCACAGAAGCGCAGCGCCTCGATGAGGTGTCACCTGCCTGCAGACTCAACCGTGAACTGGACACAACCTGATCCGCCGTGATCGTGACGAGAGACTGGCGGAGTCCCTGACACGCGCACTTCCTCTAACGGAAAGTTCTGAGAAATGCCAGAGGTGGAGCCACGTGAATGTCAGTGCAGCCCAAGCTTCCCTCAACACAGCAGTGGGTGAACCTCTCAGCCTCACGTGTTCTCCCCATAGTATCTTTGATATTTGGTCGAACAATTATTTTTCTTTTATATCAGTTTCTTGTCGATGTTGGCATTCATGTCAACAATACTTCAGTGCTCCAAGGACTGGTTTAGATAAGTCTCTCTGCAACTTTCGTTGAAAAAATGACGTTTTGGACAGTATGAGAATTCACGTTTTCTTCAGTTTGCCTTCTTATTCCTTCATATTTCTATCCCATTTTCCTTGATTCCATCTCCTCCTAGCGGGGGTGATAAACTTTCTATCACCACCATTACTCCCTCCACCCCTCCACACCTGGGCAGTACCTGAGGAGGGGGTGTGATCAATGCCCTTCACGCCCCTTCCTGCTCTCTGCCTCACCCTCCATTCAGCTGTTGCTCTCATTCTCCCCCACCCTTTCTCCACAACCCCCACACCACACTAGCTACACATATGCTGCCCAAGTTTAAACACCTGCGCGGGCTGGACAGTAACTGCAATGTAAAACTATTTACAAGTACTCATGTGATCATTAGATTTCAATTTATTACTGCTGTTATTACTGATAGTAGTACTGCTGCTACTGCTGCTGCTAATGGGGTTACTTTTACTATTACTAATATTATATTGATTGAACTGCTGATATTATTACTACTACCGCTGCTACTGCTACCACGAAGACGACAACAGCAGCAGCACCACCATCACCACCACCACCACCACCACCACCACCACCACCACCAACAACAACAACAACAACGACTACAACAACAACAACACTAATATCATAACTATTACAGCTGTTACTGCCACCACCATCACTACTACTGCTGCTGCCACTACTACTACTACTACTACTATTTTTTTTATATATAAGAGGGTCATTGGCCAAGGGAAACAAAACCGGAGGAAAAAAATCCCAATTAGACGCCAGTCCCAAAAAAGACGTCAAGAGAATCATCGAAAATTGAAGGATAAGTGTCTTGAAACCTCCCTCTTGAAAGAATTCAAGTCATAGGAAGGAGGAAATACAGAAGCAGGAAAGGAGTTCGAGAGTTCACCAGAGAAAGGGATGAATGATTAAGAATACTGGCTACCTCTTTCATTAGAGAGGTGGACAGAATAGGGGATAGAGAAAGAAGAAAATCTTATGCAGCGAGGCCGTCGGAGGAGGGGAGGCATGCAATTAGCAAGATCCGAAGAGCAGTTAGCATGAAAATAGCAGTAGAAGACAGTAAGAGATGCAACATTGCGGCGATGAGAAAGAGGCTGAAGACAGTCAGTTAGAGGAGAGGAATTGATAAGACGAAAAGCTTTTGATTCCACCCTGTCTAAAAGAGCATTATGAGTGGAACTCCCCTGTACATGTGAAGCATACTCCATACATGGGCGGATAAGGCCCCTGTACAGAGTTACCTACTGATACATTTCTATTTCCTACACTCCATATCTACACATACTTCTTCACTTCACATATACCTTTATTGCCCTTGGATATTCATCCATTTCTTCACTTGACTACTCAAGCACGTGTTCAGTGCTCACGAGGACACAGGAGGTTGTCAAGGGTCCCTCCTTTCGACTATAAACACCAGGCAAGTCACATGACTGAGTGCTCTTCGATCCCCTCTGTGTGTGGGGGCGGGGTGTGAGAAAAACTGGCAGAGACGATTCAGAACGCCTAACTTCATAGAAGCTCTTTTAGCTAGAGATGAGATGTGAAGTTTCCAGTTTAGATTATAAGTAAAGGACAGACCGAGGATGTTAAATGTAGAAGAGGGGGACAGTTGCATGACACTGAAGAAGAGGGAATAGCTGTCTGGATGGTTGTGTCGAGTTCATAGGTGGAGGAATTGGAGTTTTGAGGTATTGAACAATACTAAGTTTGCACTACCCCAATCAGAAATTCTAAAAAGAGATCAGAAGTCAGGCGTTCTGTGGCTTTCCTGCGTGAATCGTTTACTTTCTGAAGGGTTGGATCATCAACATAGGAGTGGACAGGGAAAAAAGTTTGGTTTAGAAGATCATTGATAAATAATAGGAAGAGTACTACTACTACTACTACTACTACTACTACTACTACTACTACTACTACTACTACCACTACTACTAGGTACTACTATTACTATTACTACTACTACTACTACTACTACTACCACCACCACTTATGGTAGTTCGACTATAACTACAACAACAACAATAACAATAACAACGATGAAGACAAAGACGAAGACGACAACAGCAGCAGCACCACCACCACCATCACCACCACTACTACCACCACCACCACCACCAACACCAACAACAAAAAACATTAACATCATCAACAATAAAAAACAACAATAAAAACATTAACAACAGCAAAAACAACAACAACAACAACAACAACAACAACAATAACACTACCACCACAAACAACGAGAAAAAGAGAAAAAAAAGAGAAAAGACAAAAGAAGAAAAAAAGAAAAAAGAAAACAGTAGCAATCTAATAACCACTGAAATACAACCACCAAAAAACAGCTCAAGAACCACCTAAGTACCATACTCTGCGTAATACATAACTACTACTATTACTATCATTCCCCAAAGGACGTAACACAGTATACTTCTACATACGCCACTCACTTCCTCCTAACAACAACGAACCTTTACGTATTACCTAACACTTATCCTCCCCTCCCCACCTTCCCTTCACCTCCGCCTTCTCGGTCACGCAAAAATGATAAATAACGAAGAACTGGGTCACTTAGGTAAGGGTGACTGTCCTGATGACAGCAAAAGAGAGAGAGAGAGAGAGAGAGAGAGAGAGAGAGAGAGAGAGAGAGAGAGAGAGAGAGAGAGAGAGAGAGAGAGAGAGAGAGAGAGAGAGTAGAAAAGGTAAAGGAAAATAGAAAAGAATGAGAAAAAAGTGAAGAAAAACAAGAACAAAGAAAAGAAAAATGAAGAAAACTAGAACAAAATGAAAAAAAGACAAAGAAAACAAGGAATAGAAAAGTAGATTATAAAAAAAACATAACGAAGCGCGTAATAGGATAACAGAGAGAGAGAGAGAGAGAGAGAGAGAGAGAGAGAGAGAGAGAGAGAGAGAGAGAGAGAGAGAGAGAGAGAGAGAGAGAGAGAGAGAGAGAGAGAGAGAGAGAAACATACATACATAGATAGAAAATGACACAAAGGAACAAAACAGAGACAGAGGAAGAGTGAAGATGAGGAGGAGGTCGCCAGGTCACACCCCCTCCTGATCCTTATCATCTCGTTGAGGAAGTTATCGCCAAACACGCTGGCACGGCATCGGGAAAGGAGGCCAAGCGTGTCAGTCCCGCTGGCTGGCTAAGAATGTCTCCTATTTACATCATGTTTGTCCGCATTTTTCACTCCTCTGTTTCTTGGAGGTCATTTTTGTGTGCTGGCTAAGTTTGCTCAGTGCATTCCCTGCCTTAATTTTGTGTTTGTGTGTTGATTCTGATGTCTCTGGAATGACGTGAGTTTATGCCTGGTTTGTTTCATGACCTATATTAGTTTCCTAGCATTCGTTTGTTGTCTTAGTGTATGTTTTATGTTTGTTTTCTTAATTTATCTGACTTTTCTGTTGTATTTGCTATCTTAACGAGTGCTGATTTTTGTTTTTGTTTTCTTATATAAACACGTATTTTATGCCTGGTTTAATTATTTATTCATTTAACTTTTTTTTATTGTTATTTGTTTACATTTATATTTCTTGCACTACATATCTACACATACTTCCTCACTTCACATATACCTTTACTACCCTAATGTACTCATCTATTTCTTCACTTGACTACTCAAACACGTGTTCAGTGCTCACGAGGACACAGGAGGTTGTCAAGGGTCCCTCCTTTCGACTATAAACACCAGGCAAGTCACATGACTGAGTGCTCTTCGATCCCCTCTGTGTGTGTGTGTGTGTGTGTGTGTGTGTGTGTGTGTGTGTGTGTGTGTGTGTGTGTGTGTGTGTGTGTGTGTGTGTGTGTGTGTGTGTGTGTGTGCGTCCTTAACTAATTTCTACTAGTTATAGTTTTACAAGGCTGAGTCAAGCTTGCAATGCCCTCTCGTTAGTAAGTTAAAAAGCCTGTTGAAATGGCGTTCCCAAGAAGAAATAAAAGTAGAAAATATGAAAAGAGGAGCCGTGAGAAAAGCTAATTTTGCTCCTAGCAACTGGTTCCGTGAGTCAGTACCTCTAGTTGGAAGACAATGATCTCGTTATCTTTCTTAGTATCTCTAACAATGTTCCTGTTCTGATCTGCCTTGTTTTCATGTACCACTTGCAAGTCTTACGCAGTGCCCTATGTTAATGTCCTCCATTCCTGTTACACACTTGTACATTATCATTGTTTCCTATTTTTTCTTCTTTTTACAGCGGTGGAAAGATTAATAACCAAAACTAGGTATCTCCAATGAGTTATTGTTACGTATCGGTACATTATCATTGTTTCCTATATTTTTTTCTTCCCTTTTACAGTAATTTGGGAAGATTAATCCTCAAACAAGGCATACACTAGATTGCTGTTTTCTCTCTCTCTCTCTCTCTCTCTCTCTCTCTCTCTCTCTCTCTCTCTCTCTCTCTCTCTCTCTCTCTCTCTCTCTCTCTCTCTTTTTTTTTACATTTAATTTTATATGTACTTCTTTTTTCCTGAATGCATGTATCAAACAGCAGCAGTACGTCTGTAAACTTCAGTCGCATACATATACATTTATTTCTTAAAGGGACAACACGTGCACTAGTACTCTTCCCTTTATAAGACTTAGTTTGCCTCGACCATCTCTCCAGCTTTAGGAAACTGTATAACGAGTATACCAGGACGGTTGACGTCAGCTGAAAACTCAATACTTGGATAGTAGTAGTAAAGGGAAAATTAATAAATGAGAAAGGAAGACGAAGAAGAATGAGAATGACTGATACCACTACAACTACTACTAGTACTATTACTACTACTACTTAATATTGTTGTTGTTGTTGTTGTTGTTGTTGTTGTTATTGCTTTTGTTGTTGTTGTTGTTGTTGTTGTTGTTGTTGTTGTTGTTGTTGCTGTTGTTGTTGTTGCTGTTGTTGTTTCTGTTGTTGTCATAATAATAATTATAATAATAATAATAATAATAATAATAATAATAATAATAATAATAATAATAATAATAATAATAATAATAATAATAATAATAATAATAAACAATAACATATAATAAATAATAATCATCAACAAGTCATTCTTCTCTGCCACATTTTGCTCGTCCATTATGCAGGCCTTTCATTGGGTCCCCGCGTGGCTCGAGCAAGAGAATCCACTCGATGTATTGTATTCCTATTCATCACGGTGTAGCCTCGTCACGCGTCGCGCTACACAAACTCACCAGACGCTACAGGCATGTGGAGGACTAACTTGTATCCGGCAACAGCCCCCGCAACTAACTAAATATTTCAAGGGCAAATTGATTATCGACCCCCCAGCACTGCTACTACCACGTTCCCTGCAAGGTTGTCAAGGTTAAGCCCATTACATCAGGTCTTGCTCCTCGTAAGTAACACTGCGTCATGTGTGGGGGTCGTTTGGGTGAGGTCTTGAGAGGGTAAGTTGACATGACGTATTGGTGGAGGTCTAAAATGTTAGTTCTCATAGATTTTTATAGATTTTTGATCTTTCGATCTTATGTTTAATTTTCTTTTTCGTCACGCGTTTTTTTTTTTTTTTTTGCTTTTGTGTTTTGTTGATTTAAATCCATAAGTTTTCATTTATTTTTATCGTTGTTTAGTTTTTTTTTTCAGTCTTATGTTTCATTTCCTAATTTCCATGCATGTTTTTGTGTTATTGTTTATCTGTATGTCCTATGAAGTTTATTTAGTTCCATCAACTGAGTTTCATCTATTGTAGTTTTTTTTTTTTTTAACACATATTTCCATCACTCAGTTTCATCTACTTCAAATTTTTACATATCAATTTCCATCAACTCATCTTCATTTATTTATTTACTTTTTTTTTATTTACATCTATTATCTTCCTAGGAAATATCAAAAAACAATTTACTCGTATTTCTACTCTAAAGGTAGATGACAATTACATAGTAGAGTACAGCTGTAGTTCCCCAGTTACACCGTTAGAGTTCACATAACAGGATGCATCGCAGCGTAAGACACAGAGGCAGACTTTGAACAACGAGACGGAAGAGCAACGTGCAGGAATCCCGAGGAACACAATGGGACTGTATATGCTATAAGACTGACCAAGAACAAAGAATAGGGAGAGAGAGAGAGAGAGAGAGAGAGAGAGAGAGAGAGAGAGAGAGAGAGAGAGAGAGAGAGAGAGAGAGAGAGAGAGAGAGAGAGAGAGAGAGAGAGAGAGAGAGAGAGAGAGAGAGAGTTTTCTTCCTCTTCCTCCTCCTCTTCCTGCTCCTCCTCCTGCTCTTCTTCTACTTCATCATATTCTTCATTACCTCTTTTTTGTTCTCTTCCTACTTCTACCTCCTCCTCCTCCTCCTCCTCCTCCTCCTCCTCCTCCTCCTCGTCAAACATCTCATCATCTCCATAATCACACAGAGCCATTACAATCATCGTTTCGCTCAGCACGCATCACACGGGCGGGTCTGAATCACAGTACCCTCACGCCAGGCACCAGCCAAGTCGTGACAAGTATTTCAAAAGCCACGTAGTCAATCTATACGTTCTGGTCCTTAAAATACGACCCTGCAATTTCACAGTACACTCTATCTTCGACTCGAGCGATTCAAAGAACGTTCTCATGATCATCCCTGTACGATTATTGTTGATAGCTAGGAAATGCTGGGTTTGTTGTAATGGTTTTCTACAATTATGTATTTCCAAGACATGTAATTTTTGTTTGTAATTTACATCGATTAGCGTTTTATCTGAGTGTGGATGAGTGTGCCTTTGTGTGTACCAGTGCTGGACTAAGGAGGTCCACCAGGTGAGTAAACCAGGTGAGTAAACTAGATGAGTAAATCCTTCCACAATCCTAATGAAAAAAATGTTTTTTCTAAGAACTATATTTTGGAACAATGTGCAGCACTTCAAATAATTTGAAAAGGCTCTAATTGAAACTACACGGATTTTCAAGGGTGTTTCCATATTTCAAGAGACAGATTAATAAGATTTCTACATTATTAACAGGAGAAACACAGGAAATTCCGGCTAATCATCTCTATGGCTTCTGAAAACAATTGTGGTGAGAGAACAAAACGTTTCAGAATACAAGTATACACATCACACTACAGGCGCCTCGTCGTTCCTCTGACTCACTCCCGTTCTCATGAATTACGCAGGCAACCTTCTGCTGTCACTCCACCTCAGCTCCGCCACTACAGCACACAGCAACCTTTCCGCACCACGCTGCCCACTCCGGAGCCATTCGGCTGGCATCCAATACGCCTCAGCCATCAGGCAGGTCAGCTACAAACATTTCAGCCTTGCCTCCATTCATAAACCATTAGTTTTCACAGGAACTATTCTCCATACAGCAATGACATATTGTTATTTAGCTGCATTTTTCACGCGCTACAGCACCAAAGGCCTCTCCTCACAGCTACACGCCCTCGCCACCCGAGCATATTTTATACCATTTCTCAACGTTCAGTTTTAAAAAGAAGATATATTTTGGCAGATTTATTCCTACAGACTAGCACATTACATATTACTTAAAAAGCAGTTTAATCTAAAAGCATTATTTTATGTTATTATAATTAATGTATAAACTTTTTTTAGATATCAAAGCAAAAATACTGTTTCTCATCGTTGCATTTTAAAAAGAAAAGCTACTTAAAGTTGTATTTCTTTACAGATTACCACATTATGAATCATCTGATTAGTAGTTTAATCTGTAAACTCCAGTATGTTAGGTAATCATAAGTAATGCATTAACTTCTTAGATCGGAAAGTAATAAAGTAATGAAATATTGCGTTAATCTGATGTACGAGAACATTGTCACTGAAGAGTAGCGTGAGGTTTTCTCCTCTTTCCAATGAAACACACGAATAATACACAACTGTTCCGGGAACCCGAGAGGCGCGCAGCTCCGGGAAACGTTCGGGAAGATGTAGTGCTGAGTGGGAGTGTTCGCAGCCGTGACCTTTAACGAAACAAATAAAAAAGAAAATAGTGTCGCAGATTTTTACAGAATTCATGTAAGCGAGTCCCTGGAAACTTAAACTGACGAACGACTAAAAACCTCACGACACAATGAAGCACTGGAGAGAGAGAGAGAGAGAGAGAGAGAGAGAGAGAGAGAGAGAGAGAGAGAGAGAGAGAGAGAGAGAGAGAGAGAGAGAGAGAGAGAGAGAGAGAGAGAGAGAGAGAGAGAGAGAGAGAGAGAGAGAGAGAGAGAGAGAGAGAAATCAATTACAGAGATTGTCACAGAATTTGTTCAGACAATTCTGTAAAAACTTTAATGGACAAATGACATTTCCACGACAGAAAAATAAGTCTCGCACACTCCTACATGTATACTATTTTCTGTTACTCGGTGCAGACACAAACGTAGCAGTGGAGGTGTGTGTGGGTGTTCGCCTCCGCAGCTTGAGCTAACCTCGTGAGCTCTTCATTGAAAGTCTCACTTAAAAGAATTCTTCCATGATAACTTCCCTCGCATAACGTAACCAAACACCACGCAACATAGCATAACACAGCATACTGTAACATAACATAACGTAACTTCCCCAATGGTAAACTCTCTTCACATAACAACATAGCATAACATAACGTAATTCCCAGCGATGCGCTTCCTTCACATAACATAACGCAACACAGTACAAAACAACATAACATAACGTAATTTCCCCAATGATAAATGCCCTTAATACAACATAACACCATAAAACATAACTAATTAATCAGAGATGAATTATCTATAAAGAAAAATCGTGTAATCAGAATATTAATCAGGTAAATTCCACCCAAGAGCAACCCACAATATACAGCCCTTGTCCCTTCACATAACGCAATATGACAAAACAAAGCACAATACATCAGAGAATGAAATCAACGTGAAAATCAAATTGTTAGAATACTAATCGGGCAAACTTTACCTAATAATAATTCACACTGTCCTTGTTCCTTCACATAACACAGCACAACATAATACATCACGGAGAGAAACTAAAGAAAAAAAAAGAAAAAGAAAAAGAAAAAAAATCCTATATTTAAACAACTTTACGTAAGAAGACCCTCACAATATTCAGTCCCCGTCCAGTACCACCAGCGAATCGAGCTTGCACGGGTCCCTTTCTGAGAACTTCCAGTGTTTTCGCCTCACGCTCGTCACGGAGGCTCACAGAACACCTGAACTCCGCCCCTCATGCATGGAGGCACTAAGTAACTTGGAAAGACTGGCCAGAACGAAAAGAAACAAAGCACGGAGAAGCAAAGGGAATGAGAAGGAAGGGCAGGGAGTGATAAGGATGAGAGACGAGGTAAGAGGGTAAGAAGTAACGAGAGAGAGGGAAAGGGTGAAGGTTAAGAAAGGAGAAAGAAATAAGGTGCAGAAGAGAAGAGTGATAAGGGGGAGAAGTGATAAGAATGAAGAACGAGGAGAAGAGGGGATGAAAAAACGACGAAGGAGTGATGGGAAGGGAAGGGGAGAAGGCTGAGAAGAAAGGAGAGAAAGGATCAATGAATAAGGTGTAGGAAGGGGTGATAAAGGGGAGAAGTGATAAGAATGAGAGACGAGAGGAGGAGAGGGGCGTATAAAGTGACAGGCGAAGGATAAGAGGGCTGAGAGGGGAGAGAGAGAGAGAGAGAGAGAGAGAGAGAGAGAGAGAGAGAGAGAGAAAGAGAGAAAGAGAGAAAGAAGGAGAGATAAAAAAAAAGAATGAGGATTAAGGAAGGAGGTTAAGCAAGGAATAAGACATAGAAGGGAGAAGTAGCGATAGGGAGAGGGGAGAGAAGGGGAAGCGGAGGTAAGGGTGGAGAGGGTGGAGAGGAAGGTGAAGTAGAGGTGAGGGTAAATGAGAGGACATGAAGGAGGACAGAGGGAGGGCGGAAGACTCGTGTCACTGCTCAAATATATTGCCTAAGATTTTTTCTTCTCCGTGCTGGTCATGACACAGTAATTGTCTAAACATGAGTAGGAGGTGAAACTAGACCAAAAATAGCTTTTTTCTTTTTACTTTTCTTTTCTTCCTCTTCTATCTTTTCTTCTCTTCTCCTTCTTTTTATTACTATTTTATTATTTATTTTCTTATTATTTATGTCTACGACAACGGGAGAGAGAGAGAGAGAGAGAGAGAGAGAGAGAGAGAGAGAGAGAGAGAGAGAGAGAGAGAGAGAGAGAGAGAGAGAGAGAGAGAGAATGCATACCTACGAGTATACACATCCAGTCATCTCTGTATATTTACATACATAGAAACACACATACATACATTCCATACATACATACAAACATACAGAGAGAAGTTTAGCATGTCTACGCATACAACCAAACACGCCAAGGCCAGGTAACTCACACACACACACACACACACACACACACACACACACACACACACACACACACACACAGACTAACTCTTCCCCTCTCCAAGGCCACGCACACAAATTGCACACCACAAAGCCGCCACACACACACACACACACACACACACACACAAGTGGACACACCCAAGCTAATGCCTCGCACACGCCTAATCAATTCCCTTATAGAAAGTTGTTATACTAATTTCACAAGGACGTGTAATGTTTTTTTTTTTTTTCAATTTTACAAATAATTATATTTTATCGTATAATTTCTACAGGGATGACTTGTGTTCCTTCCCCTTCTTATATTTAGTGGTAATAATGTTTTCCCTCTCTGATTTCTAAAAAGAATGATATTTTTTTCTATAATTTATGTAGAGACTGCTTATACTTCTTTCTTCTCATTCTCATAGGTAATAATGTTTTTCCTTTCTCATTTATGTAGTTGATTGTGGCATTTTCCCTTTAACCTTTGTAGCGAATTTAAGTATTTCCCTCTCATTTCTGCAAATAATTATCATATTTTCCTCTCATTTTTACAGGGAATTAAGATATTTCTCTCTCATTCCTACAACCAATTATTACATTTTTACTCTAATGTTTACAGGTAATGATGATAGTTTCTATGGTGATTAATAATATTTTCCTCTGATTTCTACACTGAATGATAATAATTGTTTTCTATCTTGTTTTAATATGAATAAAACTAAAAAATATCACTAACAAATTTAACGGCCACTATTTTGAACAGCTATGAGCGATTTTTTTTTTTTTTTTTTTTGCAGTAAGTGACATGTTACTTAAAAAAAAATGAGATGGGATAACACTGCCATATATTAACCAGCAGTCCATTATCATCTAAGCAGCGAGAAATTGAAATCTTCATACAGTCAGGGTCGAGTAACCTGCCTGAGTTACTTCCTGTGTTATTTGCCTTCAATCTCAAATCCTTTAATGCTGAAAACCCACCAGTTATCGCACATCACAAGGAGACTTCAGCAAATCAGAGGACTTAAGATTGGGGACTGGAACCTTCAGTGAGCCTTTTCTTTCAAGCTTTCGTTGTACTAAGCTAGAACACACAAAAATAAATAAAAAAAATAATAAATAAATAGAACAATAGAAAATAAATCAATAAATAAAAAAAATAGTGACAAGTTTTTTTTCAGTTTTTACGCCCAGTTTCCCTAGTCTATCAGAGCTAGGACGGTAAACAAATCAAAACCAAATAAATGAATAAACAAACAAATAAGCAAACAACTAAATAATGCGGAAAAGAGTACTCGACTTCTAACCTCCACTGTACCTACCATTCCTGCACTTTGCCTATCAAACTTTCAAGATCCCTAAGTGTACAAAACAGGGTACTAGTCGTGGAGTGGTCAGAGCCATCGCATGCTGACCGGCTGGACGCAATAATACGGGATCAGAGCAGCAATTCGCGAGTCCCAGAAGCGGGTGTCTGTTATTACGGTTACACTACTTGAGGGATGGGCTGGAGGAGGGCGGGGCAATTTGCACGTTCCTTTGAATTATGTTTGAATGTACTGTGTGTGTGTGTGTGTGTGTGTGTGTGTGTGTGTGTGTGTGTGTGTGTGTGTGTGTGTGTGTGTGTGTGTGTGTGTGTGTGTGTGTGTGTGTGTGTGTCAGTAGTAGTAGTAGCAGTAGTAGTAGTAGTAGTAGTAGTAGTAGTAGTAGTAGTAGTAGTTTTTATAGAATAGTGGTAGTGAAAATACCATTAAATTAAAAGAAAGCATATAAGGAAAATGGAAAAAAATAAATGTAACTTCAAGAAAAAAAAACATTACAAAGTACAACAAGATATGTAAATGTGAGGGAAAAAGATTGTATTACAGAGGTGCAGAAATACTAAACATAAGGATTCAGCGCAGAAACTAGACACCAATTAGACAGTTTGTGAAGTTCTTTTCAGTTCTACATATCGTACCCTTTTTTCACATTCCCTTTAGCTTCAATCTAAGGCTGGATTATGACTGTGGCAGGTTAAAAGATAAGGAAGTCAAATTTCTTCCCTTGTTGCTTATGAGTTATGACAATTGCAACGGAGGAGATGGAGGCTGTTGTGTGGTGGCCCGTGCAAGGTCTTGGTTTGTGTGTGTGTGTGTGTGTGTGTGTGTGTGTGTGTGTGTGTGTGTGTGTGTGTGTGTGTGTGTGTGTGTGTGTGTGTGTGTGTGTGTGTGTGTGTGTGTGTGTGTGTGTGTGTGTGTGTGTGTGTGTGTGTGTGTGTGTGTGTGTGTGTGTGTGTGTGTGTGTGTGTGTGTGTGTGTGTGTGTGTGTGTGTGTGTGTGTGTGTGTGTGTGTGTATGTGTGTAAATAGAAGATTAGGGTCAACACATTGTTTATGAGCCTCGGAAACTTTAAAACACACACACACACACACACACACACACACACACACACACACACACACACACATTGAAAAACACAAAACACAAAAACGAAAACGAAATCCGACCATCACTTCCGAAACAATATCAAAAGAGCTACACTTTCCATAACTTCTCACAAACACGAAAGCAAAGAGCAGCAGAGGACTCACGGCGGCGTGGGTGAGGGAGCAGCGTAGGCGCCGTGAGTCCCGCAACCCCCGCCGCGGCTGTCCCTTCACCAGCAACACGGCCACCTCAAGACTGTGGCACTGAGGAGTTTCCGTGTCCACCACGGTGAAGTCCCGCGCACATGTCAGCCCCTCTCACTCAACACAACTCAAGCAACACACAACACAGCACAACACACAACACAATGCGCCGTCAGGTAAGGTAAAATAAAGAATAACCACTAACTTTGGGAGGCTGGCGTTGCGAGCCCTCCACTTCTCCAGGCACTGCGGCTCATGGATCTCTATGGAGCGGGACCCGTACTCTCTTTGGCACACATAACACTCCCTGAAGCCCGGTGGCCGCATGGGGGATGACGTCATGGCGGAGGCGGGGCTTATCGCCCGGTCCCCTGCAAGAAACAGTACATGGTAAGTTTCTCACTCGACAAATCTAGGCAAGAAAAAAGTGATGAAAACTCTCCTGCCATTAAGTAACACTGAGACACGAAGAAGGGAATGAGACACGGAAGGGAAGCCAAGGGGGGACATGCTTGGTCTAATGAAGCGAAAGCGAATAGTAATGAAATGGACGTGATGAAATGCTGAATGATAATGTTATGCGTTAGTGTGGCAGAGGAAGAAGATATTGGAAGATATTCTGGTGATACAGATAATTATCATACATCTTATTAGCACCTTAGCACGCGCGGTTGTAATCAGAAGTTGTCGTGCCGAGATCCCCATTACTGCTTCCAGACAGACACAGAGTAATAAGCAGTAAATTATTCTCGCCCTGTGACTGATGGAAGGGAGAAGACAGGCGACGGGCT
>NC_087157.1:11770000-11830000 GCF_035594125.1 Scylla paramamosain | reverse complement strand
TCGGGGATGGAGGTTCCACAACCACCTCTAAACATTATACGGGGAAGACACTGGAAAATACATTATTCTAATCTCTTTTCAATCTTGTATGAGTTTGTATGTGGTCTGAATTGTTGCACGTTCCACTTAAAGGGTTAAAAGTTAGAATTCACATATAGGTTCCTTCTAAAATGTCTACGTTTTTTTTTATTCCACTACTGCACTTTTTGTATCGATTAATACACACACACACACACACACACACACACACACACACACACACACACACACACACACACACACACACACACACACACACACACACACACACACACACACACACACACACACACACTTCACATGCTTTTACTTAATGATCAAAAGAATTTATCCACATATTTTTTTTTTCTATTGTATTTTAGAAGAATTCACATATAGATACTTCCTAAAATATTGAAGTTTAATCTGTTATATTCAACGACTGCATTTTTCTGTACAATTTCATACACGCACATTTCACACGCTTCTAAAAGTCAGGAGAATTCATACACAGGCTTTTCCTAATATGTTCAAGCTGAATCTCTTTTATATTCAAATATTGCAATTTTTGTATCTTTCATTCACACACGCTTCACACGCCTTTAAAGGTCACAAAAAACAAGTTTTAGAAGAATTCACACAGATTTTTCTTAATATGTTCGTTTGTTTTATACTCAAATACTCAAAATACATTTATTTATTTTTCTATTTATTTTATTTATTTATTTTATTTCATTTTATTTTATTATTTTTTTTATTTTTTTTTTATTTTATTTATTTTATTTATTTATTTTATTAATTTATTTATTTTTGTTTAATTTTATTTATTTTATTTATTTTTATTTAATTTTAATTAATTAATTAATTAATTAATTTATTTATTTATTTATTTTTATTATATATTATTTATTTATTTATTTTATTTTATAATAATTTTTCTATTTTAATATATATATATATATATATATATATATATATATATATATATATATATATATATATATATATATATATATATATATATATATATATATATATATATTTTTTTTTTTTTTTTTTTTTTTTTTTTTTTTTTTTTTTTTTTTTATACACGTATACTTCACACACTTTTAAAAGGTCAGAAAAATCCACACATATATACTTCATAAAATATCTAAGTTGAATCTGCTTTATATTTAAGCCCTCCCTCCACCTTCGGTATCGTTTCATGCACGTAAACTTCACACACTTTCAAAAGGTCAGACGAGTTCACATACAGATACTACAACACTTTGCTATCCTTATCTCCACCACTAGTAGTTAACATAGAATAGTTATACAAACTGCCTAGTCCAGACCTTAATGGCATGTTGCAGTTTGTCTTTGGTATAATATTATTTAAATCTGAATCCGTTTTAAATATGGCTGTGCCCTGATATGTAACTATGTCTGTAACTATCTATCATGTGTTCACATCACTGTATATGTTAAGCATGACTGTACCTTGCTTACCTTACTATGGCCTGCAATGACGGCTTCTCCCTCGCGTGTCAAGACGAATGTGGCTGATGGCCGTAACGAGCAACACTGGACGCCGTAATAACAATACTCTGAGTAACGACGTGACTTCAGCTGTCCAGTCAGGTAGCAGACGGTGTTACAAGGCAATGGAATTAATGAGGTAACCATGAAAGCAAATATACATATAGATGATATATAAATAAATACCTAATAAACAGATAAATAAAGAATCTCAATGTGTTCATGCATTTTTCTTTCATTCAATAACACACGGAAATAAATATATGAATAAATATGTTTACATATTCATATACTTTTTTTTCGTCATCTTATATATATATATATATATATATATATATATATATATATATATATATATATATATATATATATATATATATATATATATATATATATATATATACCTGTGTTTTATTAAGTAAAACGAATATCCAGATTAGGAAATGGCTTTCTTCTTTGAGTGAATTATCTATTCTATTCTAGTCTATTCTTTTCTTTCTTTCATTCCATAACACTGTATTCAGTCAAGTACAATCAATATAGATAAATAAATGTTATCTTTGTGTACCTTCACATTATATTTTCTTCCCCCATAATGTCTTTTCCTATTTAATTATTTTTGTTGCCTTTTTCTTTGCTTTCACTCCATAACCTCGTGTTTACTTAAATCTAATCAATATAAATAACCAACCACCACCTCGCTAATACAGCGCAGGGGAGGAGGATGCAAGGCGTGAAGCAGTGTAGTAGCAGCAGTAGCCTTTACCTGCGACCTATTCCTGACGCTTCACGTAACGGAACGAACGAACGAGAGAGAGAGAGAGAGAGAGAGAGAGAGAGAGAGAGAGAGAGAGAGAGAGAGAGAGAGAGAGAGAGAGAGAGAGATACTCGACCTTTCCTCCGTGATGTGAAAGGTTTTTGTATGAAGCCTTTCTCTCTCTTACCGAGGCCCGTATTCAGAAACGCTTTGCTCTCTCATCACGACTATTTTCAAAGGCCACAGAGGTGATTAGCAGAGATCTCAAGAGTGATTTCCCTGCTAATAACGTAGATAACTTCTTAATCTGTCACTGTAACTGCAAAAGCACCCTTAAAACCCGTGTAACTACAACTAGAGCCTTTTGAATGTAGTGGAGGTGCGTGGAAGGAGTGCTTCAGAGGATGGTCCCGAGCTGCTCCCTGCCACGACGAAGCACCTCGGGGACCTTACCTAATGGCCGGCGCCTACTTGGAAGGGCTCATTAGGCGGGGTGATTACTGCGCTAATTAGTGAGCACATGGGTGTATCGGCGACCAGGTATAGCCAGGTGCAGCGCCGCGCCCACTAACCTTCCCGTGGCCTGTGATTACGTGTTATGTATTGGAGTATTCCTTTTTTTCTTCTCCCTCTTTCTCTCTCTGTCTCTCTTATTACTATACGTTTGGATTTGATATTCTTTTTTTTTCTTTATCTTTTTTTTTCTTCGGTTATTACCATTGGATCTTTTTTTTACGTTCTTATTAACTTTGTTCTCTCTCTCTCTCTCTCTCTCTCTCTCTCTCTCTCTCTCTCTCTCTCTCTCTCTCTCTCTCTCTCTCTCTCTTGGTTGATTTTATCTGGACAGGATTTTTATTTGTAGCTCTTTTTATATGATATAATGATTTTAGTGAAATGATTTTTACTTTAAGCTCCTTGTAATCGCAAAATTCTGTCAATAAACTATAATAATAATAATCTCTCTCTCTCTCTCTCTCTCTCTCTCTCTCTCTCTCTCTCTCTCTCTCTCTCTCTCTCTCTCTCTCTCTCTCATTACCTTTAATAATATCCTACGGTATTTTTAGACATTCTTGATGTCAGTAATGTCCTCACCACCACCACCACCACCACCACAATCACTTCCACTCACTGGCTCCCTTCCCTGACAGCAAACAAGAGACCCTAGAATTTCTCAACCAAAATAATGCACAAAGAGCCTTGACTTACAATGAAAAGCATCGTTGGTTCAGTTTTTGGTTTAGATATTAACAGGATTTTATTAAGTTTAAAATAATACTTTAATTTAAAATAATCACCAGTTAATATCAATCATCCACTAGAATTATGTATTTATTCTATTCTGACTCGTAATGGAGGAGCGTATGAAATTTGGATCTTGTATGTAAGAATGAGTTAATATATAAAATAACAAAAACAAAATAAATAATAGAAATAAAAAAAAAATAAACGCACAAATGCCGTTCCCATACAGAATATGTGAGTAAAAGAATAAAGATAGAAGCCAATTTCTTTTCTGATTACATCCACCGCAGAGTAAATATGTTATGGAAAAAATATTCACCGCTAAAGAAAAAAAAAATCAAGGCACACAGTTCACAAGGGTCGTTTATCCGCAAATCCGTAGCGTGACAAAAACATCGGACCCATATAGATTTCTCGGGCGTTGGCTGGTGACTCGGCATAACGTTGTGGTGGCGGCCTCTGAGTCATATTTTTGAGATCTACTTGTAACAGATTCATGGCTTAGTAAAGATGGGAATCATCACAGACTGAGAGAGGCTGAAAAGGACATTTGAGAGAGAGAGAGAGAGAGAGAGAGAGAGAGAGAGAGAGAGAGAGAGAGAGAGAGAGAGAGAGAGAGAGAGAGAGAGAGAGAGAGAGAGAGAGAGAGAGAGAGAGAGTGAGTGAGTCTTTCAGAACTCCTTAGCACAGAGAAATACAGAGAATATTACATATGCTTGTGTTTAACATGACATTGGGACATTTCAGAATCCCTTAATACAAAACCACAGAGAAAACTAGGTATGTTTGTGTTGGACATGACAGAGGGACACTTCAGAACCCTTTAACACAGAGACACAAAGGAAGAATACTAGATATATTTGTGCTAAACATGCCAGATGGACATTTCAGAATCCCATGACACAGAGGAATAAAGAGGGAAAATATTAACTACATTTCAGCTGGAAATGACAGGGACATTTCAGAACACCTTAATACAGAGAAATACTATATATGTTTGTGTTGGTCATTTCAACATTTCAGTCCTCTAATAAAAAAGTAATACAAAGAACAAACAGCACATTTGTTGGCCCTCAGAAAGACATTTGATGAGTGGCCTTATTATTATTATGCCTTATGTATTAGGCAAGTTGAGCGTAAAATTAAGCCAATAGTAAGTTAAGTAGAGATAAGTTAAAGAATGAACACCATGACAGCTGTGCCTTGTTTCAAAACTCGACTCCTCTCCTTGCACCACGTAAGAACTCTTGACATGAGAAAGAGCCGCCTGTATAATCCAGGTCACCACGCGTCACCTTCCGCAAGACTCCTCAAGGTATCAACTTATCGACCGACTGGCAAGGGAAAGTGAACATTTGGGTAAGTCGTGTCAGTACTTAGGTTCCGCACATTCTTTGCTTAAAAGGGTAAGATCACAGGTAAATCACGAGTCTTCTTTTAGAGTGATGATAATGAAAATGATAATAGTATAGAAGATGCTGATGTTGGAAGAGGAGTGGAAAAGATAAGTGGCTGGTAACAAAAGGGTGTTTACAGTGCAGTTCATCATACTATCGAACAGAAAACGTTCAGCGTGCCTGCCGGTCTCAGCCTGGTCCGCCCCCTCCATGTCATGACCTCAGTGACGTGAGAATGTTCCTGTTTATGCCGCGCCACTCCAAATAACGTGACTATGCACTGTTGTCATAAATACTGAATATTCATCAAGACCTATCACTCTTACTAGCCTTTCATCAATGGAAATGGCGTTCTGTTATCAAGACAATAAGTGAAACACACGGCCACCCTCAGCACAGGCAGCATTGTTATTACCCCCATCACAGCACACCGGCCGTCAGCTGAGAATCATTACAAGTGTATCTGCAAGGCACAAGACTGTCGGTGGCACAAAGTGTTCCCCACGTCAGACCACCTGACTGAGACAGGACAGGTTACGCAACACACCTGCACGCTGGTGGGTGTTGGCATGACGCCGGATCGTGTGTGACACAAGGAAACATGTCACTAAGTGCCTGACCTTGAAGCGAGAAATTCCTGAGTCAGCTGTCACTAAGCCTTATCTTTTTATACAATAACATATGTGTAAATAAATAAATAAATAAATAAATAAATAAATTTTATATATATATATCTATCTATATATATATATATATATATATATATATATATATATATATATATATATATATATATATATATATATATATATATATATATATATATATATATAGAGAGAGAGAGAGAGAGAGAGAGAGAGAGAGAGAGAGAGAGAGAGAGAGAGAGAGAGAGAGAGAGAGAGAGAGAGAGAGAGAGAGAGAGAGAGAGAGAGAGAGAGATCGGACATAACCTTAAGAGCCAAACTACAATGAATTATTCTCTCTGTATTCCAAGAAACAGTCCACAAAATGCCACAAAATGCCAGGACTCACCCTGCCTAAGCCGAGACAGCAGCAGCAACAGCAACAGCAAGGAGCAGGAGGCATCCCATCACTGCAAATTCAGGCACCGAACACACATACATAGCAGCTGGCACTTATGGCACCGCCACGTGTCTTCCACGAGATGTACCAAACAAGATGTCTCCACTTTTAACTATGTGTTACGTATATACCGTAGCAATCCAGTACTGTTTGGTTACGAGAGAAATTGTGACTTAAATGAGACTGAAATTAGCGCCCTGTTATCTTTGCTAATGCATCACTAAGTCGCAACAGTTCCCACTTCCCGCGGCTTCACCACCAATGAACCACGGAGCGTGAAGGGTTGGGAGCCTCGATCCAACACGAGAGGCGACGTGTCCCCTTAGCGTCCAGAGAAGTGAATGGTAAACACTGAGCGATGCCAGGCGCCACCAGGCACTCTTCGGGGCGCACCGATCGCTGACTAGTGGCTGGTGGTTGGCGGAGATCGAACTTTTAGTTATAATCTACACTCCAGCACAGGCATAAGTAACGTGATTATTTTCTCCAGAGCTCAAAAGAGATACGAAAAGCGCCACTGTGCCTTGAGTCCCATCGTGCCCTGGCGGAGGCACTCAATTATTCACCAGCACCGCCACTCCCAAGGCCCAACTGGCGGCCCTCGTGCACGGAAGTCACGCCCATCGACTGCCGCTGACTTGACTACACTCACTCACTGGAGAGGAGCGTAAGACGAGACGACCACAGATGCAGTGGAAGCTAAGAGGTTTTTATCGCATTGCCTGATAAAATTCGACATTAATGTTAAAGAGAACATTGGTATGTCCAATTACGTATATCTCATTTGAAATGATTAATCAGTCGGTAGAAGTAAGCGTAAGACTAAATGATCATAGATGTCGTGGAAGTTTCTTTTTCAACACATTACTTGATAAAATTTGACATTACTGTTAAAGAAAACATTGTGTAATTACGAGTGATCTCGTTTGAGATAATCAGTTAGTAGAAGGGAGTGTGAATCTAGATGACCACAGACAGACTGTTGGCTAAAAGGTTTCCATCGCATTGTTTGATAAAATTCGACATTACTGTTAAAGAGAACATTAGTATGTGCAGTTAGGTCTTGAAACAGCATGTGCATGTAAATATATTCTCAGTCTCCGGGACAAAGGAATTACTGGAGGTTAACAGGTTAATTGTACTGGTAAATAAAATTCCACATACAGTAAAAAGATCACATAAAAACAGCCTGGTGGAAAGTATACATCTTTGTAATTATTTTTTTCTCTCTCTAGTGTTTCGTATATGCTCATAAAATAAGTGCAGAAATTTCAAGAGGATTTCCAACGACAAAGAGCAACACTAATAACGATTACACAACAACTTACGACTGAACCACAAATGCAGGTGACCCAGATTCGTGTATTCCAGGTACACTGGTCATAACTCCATCACGGGGTGAAGGCGACGTGACAGTGGTGAATAATACAATATTTCATCCGGCGACAACAGCGAGCGTGGCTATTCACGTCCCGACCTTGCCAGGGGATATTAAATCAAACGCACCGGATAATGTCTCAAGGCGTGTGTTTATTTAATGTGAAGGACAAGTTTCCCACCGCTGGCCTAAATCTGCCCCGTGAGTCTGCATCATTCACGAGGGTGGCGCGACCTAACCAGTCATAACCTGCATTGACTCGGTGGAAAAAAAGACCATTACGTATATTAATAAACTGATGACTCATACAACAAAGAAACTCATTTATGCTCGTGCATAAATGAAGATGAATAAATAAACTGACTGATGAAAAAAAGCTACCTATTAAAAGAATTAATAAGCTGATAACAAATACGACAAAGAAACCCATTCATATTCGTTCAGAAATAAAACCGAACAAACAAATTAAAGACCAGCCAGCATTCAATTACGAAACACTATACAAACTACATAAAAAAAAAAAAATATATATATATATATATATATATATATATATATATATATATATATATATATATATATATATATATATATATATATATATATATACTCCCTTAAAAAATGGACACATTTGAGGGAAGCAGGTTTAAGTAATTTAGATGAAAGAAACGGAAAAACAAAAGTAAATAAAAAGGATTAGTGAAAAAGAGAGGTCGAGTTGAGTTTCTTGGAGAAGGGAAAGGGAAAGGAAAGAAAAATGAGGAAGGTAACGGCAGTGACTCCTGTTGAAATAGAGAAAGTGAAACGAAAGAAGGATGAGAAAGAGAAAAGAGATGGCATAAGTCGCTTATAAAGGAGAAAGAAAGAAAGAAAGAATGAGAAGACGCATGGGTAAGTTTCTTAGAAAAGAGAAAGGGAAAGGAAAGAAAGACGGGAATTGGAGAGAGGTGAGTAACTTACAAAAGAAAAAAGGTAAAGACGGAAAAACGCAAGAAGAGCAGGGGTGAAACTTATACGGCAAAAGGAAAATGTTAAGGGAAAGGAGATGAGAGGAGGACAGTGGTTAGTTTGAAAAAGTAAAAGGAAAAGGGGAAAAAGATGGGGCGGCGATGAGTACGAAACGGTGAAATGAAAAGAAAAAGGGAAAAAAAGAAGAATACAGAGGACGGTGGTTAATTTGAAAAGGTAAAAGGGAAAAGAAAAATAAAGAATAGAGAGGACAATGATTAGTTTGAAGCGGTGACAGGAAAAGGGGAAAAGAAACTGCGTGAGAGGAGAGGGTAGAGGGGATGAGCTTGACACAACACTCCAGGACCCTCGTACCCCCGCTCGGTGACCTTGGCCCCCCTGCCTGGCTGCCTGCACGAGCTCGATACCAACATTCAGGCGCACGCAAACACGAACACAAACATTCTCAGAACCCGAGCGAAGCTTAAACACAGGCGCGAAGGAATCAATATATATGCATCAACAGTGTTAATGCTAATACTCTATACAATGTACTTGGTGTTATTTTTGCATTCAGTAGATTGGTGTGAGAACAAAGAAGTCTCAGTGTTACTCTTCGTATTCTTAAGCGTTTCGACGTCTTATCTCGACTGCTTTTGACAGGCATTGGTAGTGGAAGGTATTTGGAGGTTTCAGGAGTGTTTGCATGATTCTATTGATAATTCTACACTGTCAGTAGGAGAAATACTCATTAGAACCCATTTTCTAATCTCTGTAGCTTCAAAAAATTGTCCTTTTGAAAGACCTAAATGTTAGACTTTTTTTTTTATGTGTCAGAGAGATCGATCAAAGGCAAAAAAATGGATAATAAAAGAAGAGGAAAAAAAAACTCACAATGCCATTCCCGAAAGAAACCGAGAACGAAGAGACAAGGCCAAGTTAGCCAAAAGGTATTAACGCAGCCCTTCACACACACACACACACACACACACACACACACACACACACACACACACACACACACACACACACACACACACACACACACACACACACACTCGCACCACTGACACAAAGAGCCCTCAATGTGAAAGGGAAAGTACTCACACCAGTGCAGCCCTTCTCAGTGGAATTAGTATGAAATATGAAGCTTGCACTTACACTCCCAGCATTGATCAGAGCGTCCCACGAGTCCCGAGGTCACCAAGGCGCCTGGAGCACCTGCCGCCGGGACTCACACACTGGCAGGCATCAATACCGCCAAGATAAAGGCTCCCTCACGTGTTCCCGCCAGGTCGTCCCTTACGTCCTTTGCCATGTTGATTGGTATTGTTGATTAGAGTCTTTTCTTTTTTTATCTTTTTTTTTTTTGTGAAGAGACGCGGGAAGGAAAAATTGTTGTTGGCTTACATTGTAGGTTATTTTCTTTCTTTTTTTTTTTTATGACCGGGTCATGGAAAAAATGTTATTGTTTATATCGTGGAGTGGATTTTTTTTTTTATTTATCAACGGGTGCGGAAAAATATTCTTGTCATTGATTGATACAATGGGACTATTGTATTCCTATGGACGGCATCAAATAAAAGGATAAATAGAATAGAAAGATAATTAGAAGAAGAAGAAGAAGAAGAAGAAGAAGAAGAAGAAGAAGAAGAAGAAGAAGAAGAAGAAGAAGAAGAAGAAGAAGAAGAAGAAGAAGAAGAAGAAGAAGAAGAAGAAGAAGAAGAAGAAGAAGAAGAAGAAGAAGAAGAAGAAGAAGAAGAAGAAGAAGAAGAAGAAGAAGAAGAAGAAGAAGAAGAAGAAGAAGAAGAAGAAGAAGAAGAAGAAGAAGAAGAAGAAGAAGAAGAAGAAGAAGAAGAAGAAGAAGAAGAAGAAGAAGAAGAAGAAGAAGAAGAAGAAGAAGAAGAAGAAGAAGAAGAAGAAGAAGAAGAAGAAGAAGAAGAAGAAGAAGAAGAAGAAAGAAGAAGAACAAGAAGAACAAGAACAAGAAGAAGAAGAAGACGAAGAAGAAGAAGAAGAAATAAACAAACAAGAAAATGAATAATAACAAAAAGAATAAGAACAATAAACAAACAAGTAAATACATAAATAAACACTGCAAAAAATATCAGCGGAGTTGCAAAAATGTGTGTCCCATAATTCCTTCCGTCGCCAAACAGGTCAGGGGTGTCAAGGGCAACATCGACCCAGGTAACAAGCCTACCTGCCATTCACAAACACGAGGGCACGCACACACACACACACACACACACACACACACACACACACACACACACACACACACACACACACTCAAGACGTAGAAATAAAAGTTCAAGGCTACATTAGTTCATTTTCATCTTTGCCATTCACGTTTATCTTTTATCATTTCATTATTCTTTTTATTTATCATTATATTTGTAGAGTATCGTCATCTTTATCCATTATTATACACAACCATGAGAACACTGAAGACGCTACTTTGAATTTTTTGCCATCCACTGTTAACTTTATTTTATCAATTCATTATTTTCCTTATTTATCATTATATTTGTTGTCGTTTACTATTATCTTTACTTTATCAATTCATTATTATCACTGTTTATCATTATCTTTATAGTTTATCTCATATATATATATATATATATATATATATATATATATATATATATATATATATATATATATATATATATATATATATATATATATATATATATATATATATATATATATATATATATATATATATATATATATTCATTACTATGCACTGAAAATATGAAGAAAAGAATACAAAGTTACACTTACTTATTATTATCTTTGCCATTTATTAATATCCTTACGTCTCTCATTATCCCCTTTATTATAATTTCTATAGATTATCATTATCTTTATTCATTATCATTCCTTATTATATCTTCAGAGCCACACTGTCAGTCACCCAGTACCTCCACTCCTCGTCCTCTCCCTGCCTAGAACCTTTTTCTTCACCACCATCTGTCACTGTCAGCAACACACGATAAACAACAATACTCCCGTAACTTTTCAAAGTCCCGCACGTTATTCATGATTAAAGCCTTGTGGAAACTTAATAATACAGTAATGTCATCGCGAATTGACAAAAAGACAAAACGACAAAAAGCTGAAAAAAGGCAGATTAAAAGACATAACGACAGACAAACAGGCACACAGACAAAAAGACACAGACAAAAAGACACAGATAGACAAACAGGCAAAAAGACACAAACAGACAGACAAAAAGACATAGACAGACAGACAAAAAAGGAGAGACAGACAAACAGGCAGGCGAAAAGACAGACAGAAAAACAGACAGGACAGACAGACAGGCAGACAAAAAAATGCACAGACAGAAAAACAAGCAAAAGGACAGACAAAAAGAAAGACAGACAGACAGACAAAAAAAAAGGCACAGACAGAAAAACAAGCAAAAGGACAGACAAAAAGACAGACAGACAGACAGACTAAAAAAAAGGCACAGACAGAAAAACAAACAAAAAGACAGACAAAATGACAAAGACAGACAGACCGGCAAAAAGACAAAGACAAATAGACAAAAAGACAAAAAGATAGACAGACAGACAGGCAAGCAGACAAAAAGACAGACAGACATACAGACAGACAAAAAGACAGAGACAGACAGACAGACAGACAGACAAAATGACAGACAGACACAGGCAAAAAGACAGACAGAAAGACAAAAACACAGACAAAAACACAGACAGACAGACAGACAGATAGACAGACAGACATACAGGCAAAAAGACACAGACAGATAGGCAGACAGACAGAGACAGAGACAAATAATTCAGTTTCCCGCCAACAGAATTTCAGGAAGTAAAATGCCTGAGTGGTTCGTTAATTCAGCACTGGCAGGACCACACAAGGGATCCCGACTATGCTCATTATTTAAATTTATGAACTGCTCCCAAAATAACACAACATAACTACCACAAATTTACAAGGACGATGGGCAATTCAGAGTTACGCTGGACTCGACTTCCTTGACCGTCGCCACTACCACCACCACCACCACCACCAGATAAAGCGACTGGCGATACAAAACAGTGATATAGTGATCAACCCATGTACGTACGTGTGTATTTCTTTACTTATTTATCAATTTATCTACGTATAATCATGACTGACGTGACGTTCAAATTATTACGTATATGTTAAATCTTCAAAAATTAATAAGACGCCGAATATTCGTGTGATGAAATACTCAATTATTTATGAAAATGGGCTTGTTAGTAATCATATCACCTAATCAAACACACACACACACACACACACACACACATACACACACACACACACACACACACACACACACACACACACACACACACACACACACACACACACACACAGATTTGCCTATTAACAATTAACCAGATAATATAATTTGCATTCTCTTGAAGATAAGGCACAAGAAGGGTACGAATATTACTCATCCCTCCTTCCCTCCTACGTGGTGTCTCCCTCTTCCCTTTCCCTGCCATGGTGCACCTGGGAATGGTGAGCGGGGAGCGGGGAGCCCTCCTAATACGGCAACCACCAGCGCACGTCTGCACCGAGAGTTCCGCCATCCCACGAGCGGCGGGTGACGTAAGGCATTAACAGGACTTACTGACTTACTGAGCCTCCCGCCCGCCAACGCCACATCAACCCACGTGTGGAGGTTCTTACCACAACATCAGGTAACATTTACATATAAGTTGGATACACGACTTTCATTATTTAGAAAGCATCTGAGTGGAGTTTGTCTGTCGCATCGCATGTTCAAGTTGCCTCTTAACTTTTCCTCTCGTGATGTTTACGATTGGTAATAAAACGCGCCGTGATGGAGTTTTCTTTAATTATTTGAGTTTTATTTACGATGCTCCTTCATCTGTATGCTTGCGGCACTTCGGGGAAACAGCTGACACTTTATTTGACTCCTTCGTGTGGGAATGTTGGAGTGACAGGATTCATGGAGGCAGAATGTAATACTTGCTAGCGGCGTTTGAACCTGAAGGAGCAAGTAAGTTTTTATAATACTTGCTGCACGTTCACTTCCTTCAAAAGAACTTTCTTTCCCGCTTCACTGTTTTCTCCACCCACACCCACCCACCCCGTTTCCTTCTATTAGACAATATAACAACACTTTCTGCTCCTTTCTTCCCCTGCAACACAATGCCTATTACCTCACCACATGCAGGCCTTACTTTCAATTTCTTCAGCGACTCAACATTCACACTATTTTCGCAACACAGTGGCTGTCTTCTTACCGTCCTCTTGTTTGTAGTGCAACACAACGCCAGAAGACTTTCAGCCACGCAACACAACGCAATACCTACTCAACAGCCAGCACCACAACACTTTCTAACAAGAAACACAGCACAACACTCAACACCATATCTCTTAATTCCATCCATTCTGAAACACCTTACACTGCAACGCTTATCCCTTCACAACACCACAATAACAACACTAAGTAATATTCTGCAATGCAACACGTCAACACTACAGTAAACACTTTCCTTCTCGTAACACCACAGCATCCTCCACAACACTATTGCATCACAAAAGCATCTCAGTCCTCTTCATGTATGTACACTTACGAAACACTTCACGTTAGTCAACACCTCTACGAGAATTAAATGGGAAATAAATAAATGGATAACTAGTAAAAATGTCTGAAACTAAATTGGGAAGAAGTGTATATTAAACAATAGAAATACATGAAAACAACAAGAAAAATGTGGAAATACTCGGAAACACCATAAGATAAAGAGAAAGCGAACGAAATCAGAAACAAAAATTAAGAGAAAAAAAAGTTAGGCACACAAAAAAAATATATAAATAATAATAATAATAATAATAATAATAATAATAATAATAATAATAATAATAATAATAATAATAATAATAATATGAATTAAATCAACAACCCCAAAAAACACTACAACTTACCTAAAACAAGAAATATCAAAATAACAAAAACAACCACACCAACACTAACAATAACAATAACAATAACCACAACAAACCTCTACTTAAGTCACTGGAAACTGAACATAAACCACTGTTACTTTACGATATTACGTGACCAGCACAAACAATAACAATAAATAAAACTAACTCAATACAGCAACTGACAGTAAAGGAAAGAAAGGAAGAGAATAATAATAAACAAACCTCAACCCAACACAGCAAAGGACAGCGAGAGACGGACAGAAAAGAAAGGAGGAACTGCATAAAAGGGGAAAAGCAGAGAGAGAGAGAGAGAGAGAGAGAGAGAGAGAGAGAGAGAGAGAGAGAGAGAGAGAGAGAGAGAGAGAGAGAGAGAGAGAGAGAGAAAGCGTACGAGGCAATGAGAACTGAGGGCATAGTGGTAAGCTGCTTGGTGGCTGGTTACCTTTGAGCACCATGATCACACGCACCATCTTGTCTCCCGCCCCGCCACAACGAGACTGCAGGGCCAGGGAGCTGTGTGTGTGTGTGTGTGTGTGTGTGTGTGTGTGTGTGTGTGTGTGTGTGTGTGTGTGTGTGTGTGTGTGACGTCATCATTGTGTGACCTCGCTCATCTTATGGTCACCTGCGTCAAGGTCAAAGGCGAAACATCAATGGTTATGGTTTTAGGAGAGAGAGAGAGAGAGAGAGAGAGAGAGAGAGAGAGAGAGAGAGAGAGAGAGAGAGAGAGAGAGAGAGAGAGAAGACACGAGATAATTACAATGTCTGGACGCGTGACTCCACACACGGTTAGTTTTTATCAATTAGTAAGAAAACTTTTATAATCTTTGCTTAAGTTTTCTTTTTTGTTTTCCCAACACACACACACACACACACACCTTGCTTTAAGGTGTGGAAGTGAACGGGAGGATCCAGTAATAATGATGCAAGAACCTTCAACATATTATTAGTATCTTCCTTTTTTGCCAGGGAGAAGAGAGAGAAAACATTACTTTAAACCAAGAGAGATATACACTTTGTCATGCCGCAGCGACTCCCACACCTGCCTCGCCACCTACAGGGACTAAAATAACTCTTGCTCACCACTGCACCCCACGCCTCTCGCAGGTTCCACGGGTGTGACCTGGGTGTCCTTTTCTCAGGTCACCGCGCGTGTGCGTGTGTGTGGCCCAGGTTCTGAAACGCTTCTACTAGTTCAATTTACACTTCTATTTCGTGTTTTTTTTTTTCTTTACGGTTCTATTGAGAGATTGACATTTTAGCATTACTGACAGGAAAGACTCTCTTAACAACTCGGCCTAATCATCTCTGGCCTTTGAAAACAGAAGTGGTGAAAGAGTAAAGCGTTTCAGAATTCGGGCCGCTGTGCAAGGTCGGGGGAAAGGCGATGAGAGAAAGAAAGGGAGAAAGAATCTGTATAACCTTGAAAACATGAGAGCCACGTAATAAGACCTGCATGGCGGGGGAAACGCACACTCAGCGGTAACACGCGAGGGTCAAGTGAACGACGGGCTGTGTTGGGCAAGGAAACACCAGCTGCAGGGAAACATTATAACCGCTGCATCTTCTTCCTTCTTCTATTTCCTCCTTGCGTTCTTATTCACCTTCTCTTCTTCCATCTCCTCCTTGTCTTCTTATTATCTCCTTTCATCTCCTCCTTGTTTTCGCATTCTTCTTCTCTTCTTCCATCTCCTCTTTGTTTTCGTATTCTCCTTCTCTTCTTTCATCATCCATAGAATGTTTTTTTCCTCTTCCTTGCCTTCATCATCTTTACTTCCCACACTCTTCTATCATTCTTATCCCTCTCATCTTTTTTCCCTCCCCTCCTACAATGCATCTCCTCCTCCTCCTCCTTTTCCTGTTGTATTTTCTGGTGGATGAGGGAAGACAGGGAGGGAAACTTCTTTTCCTCCTCCTTTTTCTCCTCTTCTTTCTAATTTTCTTTCCTCACCTTTCTACTATTTTCCTCCTCCTCCTCCTCCTCCTCCTCCTTCTTCCTATTTTCGTCTCCTGTTTTCCCTTTCTTTCTTTTTTTTCTTTTCCTCCTACTGCTCTTCCTTCTGCTTTGTTTTCGCCTGCTCTCTCTCTCTCTCTCTCTCTCTCTCTCTCTTCATTCGTTCTCCTCTGCACTCAAGCAAGTAATAACGTTGTAAACCAGTATGCTTTTTATTACCTCATTTTCCTACGTCTTAATTTCCTCTTCTTCATGTTTTTTACTTCCTCTTTATTATCTTCTTTCCTTCCTCTTACTCGTTCTTCTTTTCTTTCTTATTATTATCATCACACTCCTCCTCCTCCTCCTCCTCCTCCTCCTCCTCCTCCTCCTCCTCTGGTTCTTATCATGACCATCGCCAATAAACAGAGGGTGGTGAATCGTTCAAACATGGAACAAGGGAGAAAAAGTCGATACCTAGCGAAGCGAACAGGAGGCCGCCGCGAGGAGCTGACAGGATACCGGAGGGATGCGACGCGTGAGGGAAAACCGAGGTGATAGAAATCCAAACGCACGCAAAAGGGAGATAAAAGAATGGAGGTGGTAGAATATACAGGAGATGGAAGACATGGAGAAGGAGGAGAATGGAGAGAACCCAAACACACACACACACACACACACACACACACACACACACACACACACACACACACACACACACACACACACACATTAACATGATAATTTATACAGGAGAGAGAAGACAAGGAGGAGGAAGATTAGGGAAAATCTAAACACATGAAAAATTAGATAAGTAAATAAGTGAATAATAAATTAATTAACTAATTAATAAATAAACTCTACAGAATAAATAGGGGACAGAAGACAAGGAAGAGAAAGATGAAGGGAAATCCAAAGATACACACACACACAAACAGACTTAGCAGAATATACGAGACAGAAGACAAGGAGGAAGATGAAAGAAAAACGAAAGACATGCACAGGCGAAAAAAGAAAAAAACATGACTGGAAGTACAACAGGAAACGAAGTGTGAAGGGGAAAAAAATTAAAATTAGACAAAAAATTAGAGAAGAAACAGACCCAAAAAGAACAAAAGATTGACGCTGAGGAGAAAAAACCGAGGATAAAAATCTTGGAAATCGAGGAAATAGATATTCAATCACAAACTCACCTCGGAAAAAAAAAAAAAACAATAATAACAGACATGGCAGCGGACACCACAGCAGGAGACGGACGACAAGCTGAGGTGGTGGCGTGGAGATGAAGGAAAACTTTCGGGCACTGAGCCACAGAGGTCTGGAAGGATTCCCCGTAGTGAGTCATACATAAACTTGACCTTAAAGTGAGACTCGAGCCCGCCACACGCAGGCCTCCTCCTCCTCCACCACCACCACCACCACCACCACCTCAGTTTGCATGCCTTGTATTGCCTCGCCTTCCCTGACCCGAGCTGCGTAAGACAATAACACGACACTCATGATTACTCAGTCAGTCAGTCAGTCAGTCAGTCAGTCAGTCAGTCAGTCAGTCTCTCTCTCTCTCTCTCTCTCTCTCTCTCTCTCTCTCTCTCTCTCTCTCTCTCTCTCTCTCTCTCTCTCTCTCTCTAAAAAGCCACTAAGCCTACACGTTCAGATCCTGCATAAACACAAAATTTTTTGTCCACTTATACCAATCTTGAAAAGCTACGGTTTACATAAAGGCTGATTTCTTTTTTTCTTGTTTTTTTTTTTTTTTTGAGGGGGTGTGGTCCTAATTTATCAATTATAGTCATTATGGTAAACTTCGTTGATTTAGTCATAAATAAATGTATCAAATGTTTCATCCAGTCTCTCTCTCTCTCTCTCTCTCTCTCTCTCTCTCTCTCTCTCTCTCTCTCTCTCTCTCTCTCTCTCTCTCTCTCCAGGGGGCGTGATGAGTCATGTAAGGGGAGCGAGGGAAGGGCAGAGTTGGGAGCAGCCAAGGATAATAAACTAACAGTTTATAAAGTTCGTGGACAGCCTTGTGCGTGACCCTAATCCTAACACAACGAGGCACGTCAAATCTTACCCCGGGACGTCTTTGGATTCTGAAACACTTCTGCACCGCACCTCCACTACATTCAAATGGCTCTTGTTGAAGTTATATGGGTTTTTAATTTGTTTTCTTTTTTTCTATAGTTCCAGTTGCATATTAACAAGATTTCTATATTATTAACAGGAGAAACACTCTTGAGAATCCGGCAAATCATCTCTATGGCCTTTAAAAACAGTTGTGGTGAGAGAAAAGCGTTTCAGAACATGGGTCACAGCGCAGACCTGAGATGTCAAGTGGTGGACGGACTCCGGGCAGAGGACGCTGTGGTATATCATCTACAGTATATTTGAACCCATGGAGAACCCAGAAAACAAAGAGAAGGGATGAGAAAACAGAATCTAAGGCTAAAATTGTGTTGCCCTGAAGGATTTCCATAAAAATGTGACCGTGACAGTGAAGAAGAAAGAAGTCGTGTGTTGCGTGGAAATTATCTTTCTTTTTTTCATGTTTATCTAGTTTGTTAGTTACGTAAGAAACGAAAAATATTTTGGGGGTTATTTTATTTTCTCCATTATTTTTCTTTATTTTTTTTCTCTCTTTTTTTACTTTTTTTTTATTTAGTTAGTTTGTTAGTTACGGAAGGCAGTGGTTCTCACTTTTTAGAGTTCATGTACCCTAGCGTCTAGAACGGAAAAAAAAAAATTAAATTAAATATCTTACTTGACACACACTTGTCTTCCTAGAACATCTTTTCCTACTGTGCACTCTTATATAGACTGGCCATGACATGCGCATGTTACACATGATACGATTTTCTTCATAAAACTTTTTTTTTTCTTACTGTGCACCCTTACACACATCGGTCATATCATGTACCCCTCCAGGTACTCCATTATTTCCATGCACCCTTTGAAAACACTCATGCTTTCTGCTGCCAATCTTACTATTCCTGTCGTAAGGGGCGGAAAATACTTCAGGTATTTTCTATGTTTTTTTTTCCTATCTTTTTATTGTTTTCAGTTTGTTAATTTATGTAAGATTTATATAATCTCATCCCTTTATTTTTTTCTTCCTTTTCAATCTATTATGAGCATGAAATTCAGCAAGTATATATACACGTAAAAACGATCAAGCAGGAGAGAAGAGGACAACTTACAACACGAAGAGACAAGGCGAGTCATGTTATGCGTGGAAGTGTTCAATATAATAATGGCCACGGGACGGTACTGTATCTTGTCTTGTCTTAATGAGTTCAGGTTATAGCTCGCGAAACTGCCTTTGTATTCATATATTGATGATAGGAATGTGTGTTCTATAATTTTCAGTAGCACTTTCATAGTTTGTGATAAGAACTCCCAAGTGTCTACTTTTTAACATCGATGTTACACCTTGTGGATTGAAAACTGTGTCGAAAATGTGTGTTAGATGTTATTTGGCGTTGTAGTTTGTATTAATTGTATTTCCTTCGTGTTTGGTATACGAGATGTACGTTTGCTATCATTATCCTCCTACGCGTTTTTTTTTTTTTCCTCCCTTCTTTTTAAGTTCTTGTAAGCAATTCATTAATCCCAGGACACGTGCTTCTCAAGTCTGGCGAATTCCTCAACAAGAGCAATAGGAAAATAAACCTAAGTAATAAATAAACTCGGATGAACTAGAAACATAAGAAAACAAGGGAAGTTGCAAGAGGCCATCAGGCCTACACGTGGCACTCCCTGTATGAAACATATCTATCTATTTCCACTATCATCCCCATCGATAAATTTGTCAAATCTTATTTTAAAGCTCCCTAATGACTCAGCACTAACAACCTAATTACTGAGTCCATTCCATACATCTGAAAACAAATTGATTCCTGTCTCTTTCTTGAACCCAAATTTTTCAAGCTAAAACCGAACGAACAAATAAACTACACTAAATAAAACTCAATATAGACAAAGCATCAAGTAAATTAACGATGATGAATATAGTCACTGCAAACAAAAAATAAATAAAATAACACACAACACATTCTGTCACTATGCAATAGGAAAGAACCCTCACACCTCTCAAGATCCTGATCCATCTGAGTACAGTCCCAGTCCTCCCATTCTACACCTCACCTGAAATGGCTTGAAGGAAACTCGGTCGCATGCTGTGTAAACAAACTGATAACGCTGTGAGATGTGGGGCAGTCTTCCTGATCCGTCCCCGCAATGACGCATATTCTACGTAACAATGTTTACCCCCTTTACCGCAATTCAGACATTCTGTGCACCTCATTCATGGAGTGGAAAGGAGAGACTCGAAATGAGAGAGAGAGAGAGAGAGAGAGAGAGAGAGAGAGAGAGAGAGAGAGAGAGAGAGAGAGAATGACTAAAGGAAGCTCCAGTAAAAAAGGTATTACTTAAGCGCGATCACACACACACACACACACACACACACACACACACACACACACACACACACACACACACACACACACACACACACACACACACAATAAAAATAATATTAAAAATAAAACTAATATAATATAAATTAATTACATAAGCAAAGCTTTTGACTTGCTGAGTTGAAAAAAAGAGCCCATCAGTTATATTTACTTGTCTATTTAGAAGCGAAGCAAGCAAATAACCCATCGTGAAAAAAGAGTGACGTTAACGCACTTGCAGCTAGGGAGAATAGACAGAGAAGTAATGGTCCTTATTTCTTAACCCTTGGTCCGAAGTTTGAAACGCTTCAGGCTCTCAACTGATTACTTTCGAAGGCCACAAGAGTTTAGTTGGTTGCTTAGGGATACTTTTTTTCCCCATCAGTGATACAGAATCCATGTTAAACTATCACTAAAAATCATGTGAACAGCAATGGAAACTAAAAATTTCCACTAGTCTGTCAATCGAGACTTGCTTGAAGCCACCAGAACGAGACGCACTGGACAAGCATCAGAGGAGCTAGCGGTGTTATAAACAACACAATATTTACTAATAGCATGACATAGTGGATAATTTACATTCATCATATGCATTTTTTTTTTTTTTTTTTTTTTTACTGGTCTTACACAGCGGGCGTGCGAAGGTTATGAGGGCAGACTGGCGTATGCTGCCGAGGACGTGTGAAGGTCGCAATGGAGGGAGGCGCGTCCTACTTAATATTTCAGGGCGTTGTGATTGATCGGCCCCTGAAGGTTGGTGTGGCTGACACGCCTCTAATGCGCGTCACAACAGTCACGAAAGTCGTTGCGTTGAAGGAGTGTGAGAATTATAGAAAAAATAAATTAATAAATTAATAAATACTACGGAGCATTTATGCTTCAAATTCCTTGAGTCTTCCGAAAATATGAGGTGTTTGGTGAATTGTGTTATAGTTTCTTTCTTGTTGGATTTGGTGATCTCATTCATGCACTGTGAACTATATATATATATATATATATATATATATATATATATATATATATATATATATATATATATATATATATATATATATATATATATATATATATATATATATATATATATATATATATATATATATATATATATATATATAATTTATTTTATTTTATTTTTTTTACATAATTAAGTCACAGAGAATACTAAACAAAAAAATCATCAATTCACTTGTCAAACTTATAATTACAACAGTTACTGACTAGTGAAACCTTCAAACAAAAATATACCATATCAAACAAAAATAGTATCACAAGGAGGTAAAATGCATTCAGTACTTAAGTGTAATATAATGACCTTTCACTAAAATCTTGCCCTAAAAATATAACGACATAAGGCAAAGCCCACGCGGCAGTGCCACCCATTGTGTGCCGCCCTGCTGGTTACAACTACACGGGTTACAACGTGACACAGTAAACGTCGCCCTTATGCAAGATAACCAAGTCAAATCCACGTGTCTTCCTTACAGATAAGCCACAATCACCAAACCTTACCTGGACAACAACCATGGCGCAGGAGGAGGTGGCTGGCGGGAGGTGAGGAGAGCTAGGCACCGCCCGGCCTAAGCCTAACACCCTCACGCTCCCCATGTCAACCTCCCAGACACGCTGGTGTGGGAGCTCCGTGTGTAGGTCTTCTCAGGGACTCACTAAATCTCAATGTTATGATGTTCTATCTGTAAATAAGAAAAAGAGAATAGTTAGCAGGAGTGTTTCAGATGCCACTGCAAGTTACTCCGAGGTGCTCTACGATCTCACGACTTTTATGTTATTTGTACTATCATTATCTATCTATTACAAGAAAATATTTAGTACGAAGCTTTCCAATCTCTGTGCAGCATCTGTTAACAGAAGGAGTAAGTTGTTGACACGTGAGTTCTTAAAAGACAAAAGTTCTCTAAGCATATCCCGAAGCTCATCCTCAATACTTCTGTGAAAAAAATAACCAAATTCTTACGAGATTCTCTAGTCATACATTTCAATTCTCTACAGCACCAGTTAATAGTGAAACCAATAATCAGTACACGTTCCCAATACTAACGCGCATTAAAACGTAAAAACTATCTGATCCGTGTACCTGGCTGCCAACTCAGCCGTGGCAGGTAACCCCGGTCCTCCCACTACCCCACCCAACACTACCCGGCACCGCGGCACGTGGACTGAGGGGAGCAGTCACCGGGCTTTATGTTTTGCTGCTGCAGGAGGGATGAATATGGCCCGACACGCGCGGTAGTTGCCCTCATACCTCCACGTGATGACGGCGGAACGGAACAGCGCGGGGACTCGGGGGAGGAGAGCCAGCTTGAAAAGTGTGCCTTTGATCTTTTGATTGGTAAATACTTGGCTTCATTTCGTTAAGTGACCGTAGAGAGAGAGAGAGAGAGATACGATTGATTATTAATGAACGTTTACATATGAATATTCCAAAGCACTGCATATCAAAACCACAAACAAAACTAAACCAACCGCAAAATGTTTGTGAATACTTTGTCTTACGAGTCTAAATAGTCATCGTTTAGAAAGAGAAGAGAGCAGGGTTGTGAATTGCAAATGTGAAGCATGGAGAGTAAGAGCATATAAAAACAATAAGGGAATTCTTAAAAATACAGAACAGAAGCCTTACTTGTTTTGCTGTTGTTTTTGTTGTAGTGGTAAGGCAGTGTTTGTGGTTAGAATTAAAATGGCACTTCTGATGTTACTAACTCTCTCTCTCTCTCTCTCTCTCTCTCTCTCTCTCTCTCTCTCTCTCTCTCTCTCTCTTAGCAATATCGTTGCCCTGTCAATAATCGTAATGGTAATGATTGCCAACTTGATGTTATTTTATACTTTTCCCATACTGTCATTATCCACTGAATTTTTATCCTGTTGTGAGAATAAATAAATAAAAAATATAAACACTAAATAAATAAATAATTCAGAAAGAAAAGAAGAAAAGAATTACAGATATATAAAAACAGATAGAACACTGATTTTACAAGCTACAAAATAGAATTCATCAGTTATTCATGACACTATCAGGTGACAAGACAAGAAGGAACAAACAGCACACCATAATAAGACTTACATCAGGCTAGGGTCCCTTCACTTAATCAAATGGTATGTATATTCATCCAAAGCACGAACAGCAAATACATCCATGCATGTGAAAATGCAACCAACCTTTCTTGACTATAATATCCAAGAAAACAATGATAAGTTAAGCAAATGGATTACCACGAACTTTTCATGACTTTTTTTGGTTATGAGAGAAACTGTATTAAATGGTTGTATTTACCTGTGATTTGTTATGTTTACATGACAACCCGTGAGCATAACATAGTTTACTATGTTATGCTACTACTACTACTACTACTAGTACTACTACTAGTAGTAGTAGTAGTAGTTGTTGTTGTTGTTGTTGTTATGCAATTTAAAGATAATGCCACTGGACGACTCTATTCTACGAAATCTGAGAATACTTCGCCTATTACTAAACTATATAATTCCTTCTCTCTCTCTCTCTGCTAGGGTCTTCACTTTTCTCATAACTAGTAAACAACCTAAATGCCACTCACCCCAGCGCTCGTAATCTCTTTAATGACACTATTTATCTAATTTACAGGCTACTAATAGACCAGTACCATGTCTATTCGTCCTTACCACCCTCTCAGGGAATCCACAATTAAGCCCATGCTAACAGGTGGCGGTGCTTTTTACTCCAAACTTTACACGGGTAATTGTAATCAGCACCTTCTATTACCTGGTGCTGTGGGCAGGTGGTGTAATTTTAGAAGAAACAATGAAGACATAATTATTTCAAGCCACACATGGTAATTTGCACGGCTATCAAAGTTAACACGTGTATAACTGAGCTGTCCGGACATGGCGTGGGCCAGTTGGGCGTCCTAACACGACGGAATAATTTGGTAAGATTACTGATGTTATCTAGCCAAGCCACACGCCATGCATTACTTCTTACCACGTATCTCAGTAAAGGTATACGAGGCAACCCCGATTACCTTTTGTGTCCTAGCTTGAATTAATTCCCTTCCACGCAGACAGACAGGGCCGTACTGTTGGGTAAAGGCTTCACAGAGCACGCCAGAGTGAATTGGTGTACGAAAGTGTTGTTCGTCTTTTTCTCGTCTCCATGACCACCGGGAGTTGCCAGATACCAGGAGGATTGCGTGTTATTCTCCCCCATTTCTCTCTCGAGAGAGAATGTATCTAATGACAGTTGCAATTCCCCTTCTGCTTCTACTTACTTGACCACTACGATTCATTGTTGATATGAACACGAGAAGGAAAGTTTACCTATCCGTTATTTTTTCTAAACTAAACTGTGATCACTAGAGAACACTGCTACTGATGAGCATAGCCCCTTAGTACTGCAGAGCCTGTTTATTTTTTATTTTATATTTTTTTTTTAGCATCGATATGAGTGGAAACAAGGGCACCTAAATCTATGATCAGATTGAGGAGTTAAGCAATACACAGACAGGTAAAGATGCCAATGAATAAAGAATGCAACTATCACTTTCAAACACCAATAAGGTTACTTGGGCGTATTTACTACTTTTCTTCATCCAACACTTGTAATAGTCACGAACCAAGACTCCTAAGCAACTAATGGACTTCTAAAATTACTCCTTTATTTCTGGCCATATAATCTCAGCCAGTTTCGCCATTGCCCTCGTAAATTCTTACCACCGCCAAGACCTTTTTATTGAGAAAAACTAAGTCCCTAAGCAAACATTTTCTTCGGCTGGTTATACAATTATGAAGTTTGTTACCTTCCACAACTCTTTACGTCATTTCACACCTATAGAATAAACACAAGCATGACGTTCATGGCTTAGATAACCCATTCTGATTATCTATGCATTTTATTAATATAACTCAAGATACATAAGTAACAATACACCAGTTTCCACTTCTCAGAGAGCAATATTTCCCTGATCAGACATCAATCCTGAGGCTTGATGTTATTTCTCAACGTTTTACAGGTTACGTAGTATTTCACAGGCTTTTAATTTCTGCAAACTTTCCTGAGTTTGTTAGCTGCAAACCGATTGTAACATTGGATGGCCCTCGGCCGCACTAAGTAGTTCTGTAGCCACGTGCTAATTTAGAGCATCATTGGAAGTCAAAATAAGTTAATATACTCGTAATGATAATATAAAGAAAATATGACATGCTTTTCAACATGGTGGTGCACACTGCACCACTTTCTTACCCAACAATATTTGGTACTCACATCAGCTCCCCTTCACTGTCTACGTAAAATTACTTTAGTGTTGGGCATCAAAAACCATAGTAAGCAGAGTATGATCTCCCATTTTATTGTAATCACCATAATATAATGTAAATAAACCTTAATATTATATAACCATGGTATATGGGTGATGATGTGATGTGATTACAATTTATCCAGGTAGTTGGACAAGTCAGGCAAGCCTTCTTTCAAGCCCTTCCTCTTCCTGGTCTCAACAACAATATTGTAGGGCTTGCTGTTGCCACTGGCTTCCATGGGATTACCAGGCATCTCTTGCCAGTGGTCAAACACACATTGAGGGAAGGCCTGGCCACCAGTGTTAGAGCGAAGGTCAGCAGTGAAGCCAAAGGATTCGTTTACAGGAAGATGAGCCTTGACAACGAACATGGGGGTACCCACCACCTGCATTTCTTCAAAGACAACACCACGGCGCCTGTTGAGCACACCATAGATGCCTCCCACTGCAGCCTCAGGGCACTGGATCTCGCAGAGGTAGACAGGCTCCTGGAGACAGGGATGTGCAGTCAGGACACTAGCATACAACACACGACGGGTGGTTGGGATGATCTGGCCACCACCACGATGGATGGCATCAGCATGCAGAGTAACATCATGAAGGTTGAAGCGAACGGCTCTCATGTTCTCATCGCAGAGCACACCCTCCTTGGTGGCCCACTGGAAGCCAGCAACACAGGAATCCTTGATCTCATTAAGGTACTGCACTCCCTTGGTTACATCAACCAGAAGATTGGCTCCAGTTGACTCAGGACCAAAGGTCCAGATCTTCATGGCATCAGTGGCGTCAAACTGGAAGTTTTCGCAAAGGTAGGTCTTCCTGGTCTTGGGATCATCACGTGGGGTAACCTTGCCAGCCTCAATGTCATCAGCCAGGCCATCAGGCATAGGCATAGCCTTCATGTACAGACGGTTGTGCTTATTCGGGGACTTGGACAAGCAGAGTTCAGTTGATTCGGCCCCAACAGTCTCACGGTATGATACAACAGGGTCAGTCTTCTTCAGTGGGATGCAGGCGTGGTCCTCTTCCAGATCCTAAGGAATAAAGCAAGAATCCATCAGGATTGATTTAGGTGCAACATGCAAGCATGATTTGGCTACAAACAATGTCAGAATATAAGCTAAGAACATAAAGCAGATGTGGTGGATGACCAGAATTTAAGTATGAAAAATAAGAATAAACAATTTTCTGTGGAGGCCCTTATGATAAATTTACATAAACCATATCTCCTTGGAGATGAACCAGAAAATTTATTTTAAAATATAGTAACTTCAGGAACATTATTAGAACTGATGTGCCTCTAAAGTTCAATGAATATACTTATTGACATGGATAACATTTTATCTCAAAACTTAGGCATTACACAAGTATTTGCACAACCCTGAGCAGATTATGGTTAGAGAGAGAGAGAGAGAGAGAGAGAGAGAGAGAGAGAGAGAGAGAGAGAGAGAGAGAGAGAGAGAGAGAGAGAGAGAGAGAGAGAGAGAGAGAGAGAGAGAGAGAGAGAGAGAGAGAGAGAGAGAGAGAGAGAGAGAGAGAGAGAGAGAGAGAGAGAGAGAGAGAGAGAGATGCACAATTTGAATAGGTGGGTGATGGGGTATATGATTTAACATCAGGAAGACAGGAATGAATCAATATTGGTAAAAAGCAAACAACTGCAGAATCAGCTACCAGTTTGCTAGTAATTTTGCATAATCTATTTCCTTATTTGTTTTACTAACATAGTTATGCATGAATACATCTTGGAAGATTCACTGTCTAGACATGATGCCTAAGATTGCAGAATGAAAATACCAAACCAGCTAATGTTCCATTCCCAGGAGTATAGAATATCAAATGTGAAACATCAAATCTTACCTTCAGGCAAATCTCAAGATGCAGTTCACCAGCCCCTGCAATGATGTGCTCACCAGACTCCTCAATGATACACTGAACCATAGGGTCAGACTTGGACAGACTGAAATGGTATGAAAAAATCATACAACATACACACACATACATTCTGCTAAAACAACCTAATTTCAGATGCATTTGGATACTTTCTACAGTACTCAGCTATTGGCAAATTTAATTTCCATTTAGTCCCAAATCAATGTTTGATCAGCAGGTGCCATGGAGCATATAGTATCCAGTGTGAAATCTGACTGGTTGTCACCAAATCTGGTCAGTCTGGCCATCTCATTACTGGCAAATCTGCTACCAATTTCCTATACACTACTTTATCCTAAAGCTTGTCCCAAATTTATACAGGTAATTTACCAGCAAGAACCGTCATCTGTAAACAATAGTTATTCCATACTCCATGGCTCATTACTTTATCCATAAATTTTAAGCCATGGAGAAGTCTCCTGACCAGGCTTGTTCAATGCTCTACCTCTCATTATTCTATCCATAGACTTCAGATGTCTTTTAAAATTGCAACAATTTATTTTATTTTGGATTAATGTAAATTATGACCTTCCAGATAATGCAATAGCCACAATTTGTGAACACTCAATAACTGTTGAACACAAACTTAAACCTCAAACCAAAGGGATTAAGGAAAAAGCCTATGCCACATTACTATCCTTCACCTGGAAGACGAGGCAGGAATAATCTCCAGACTCATGGCAAAGGAGAAGGAACAAAAATAGTGCAAAAGAATCACATACATACCGTTTCAGGCCTTCAACAAGCTTTGGCAGGTCAGATGGGTTCTTGGGTTCAACAGCAACACGCACAACAGGTGACACGCTGAACTTCATCACCTTCATGTTGTGGGCATCCTTGCAGGTGGTGATGGTGCCAGTCTTCACCAAATACTGATCAACACCAACCAGACCACAGATGTTGCCAGCTGGCACATCTTCAATGGCCTCCACGAAGCGACCCATCATCAGAATGGACCTCTGGATGGACTTCTCATACAGATCCTCCTTCTTGCCAGGGATGTAGTTGGGGCCCATGATGCGCACCTTCTGACCGCTGCCAACCTTGCCAGAGAAGACACGACCAAAGGCATAGAAACGGCCCTTGTCTGAGGTAGGCACCATCTTAGAAATGTACATCATGAGAGGAGCCTCAGCATCACAGTTCTTGATACCAGCACAGCAGACATCGTCGCTAGGTCCTTCATACAGCATCTCGGCACGGTACTTCTGAGCAGTCACAGGGGAAGGCAGATGGATGGTGATCATGTGGAAGAGGGTGTCGCCAGCTGGGAGCCAAGTGCGCATCACGACCTTGAGCAGAGGCTTTCCTTCCTTATCACGGTCTTCACTGGTGAGCTTGATTTTAAGGGTGTCCAAGAGCTTCTGGGTCTCCTCTTTCTGTAATAAACAACCAAGTTTACATAAGACAGTGCTTAACAGTTCTCATTCATTGCAATGGTCATCATTCAATGCATTATAAACTCTTTGGAACATCAGCGTTATTCATACCTTGAAGTTCATGATGGCATCAAAGAGTTTGAAAATAGGATCAAGAATGTATGTGTTGAAGGCACGCTCATTGTCTGGGCTCTTGGTGGTTGCCCACTTCTTGGTCTTCTTGTTGAAGAAGTTTTCTCCCCACAGCCTGAAAGAGTTAACAATTTCCATGGTCATGATAATGAAACATTTCTTCTATTCATGTCAAAGAACCACGCAAGTTTTAGAATTCATGGTTATACCTGCATTCCACTTTACCACCACCCACTAATGAACAAAGTTCACATTCATCAAGTACTTTTCAAACCAACCCATAGCGTATGACTTATTAATCTTTCCTTTAAAGTATATTTGTTACATCTTTCATTGGAGTCTATATATCAGTAGACTACTTAAATGAAAATGATATACCTGAATTTTGTTTCTAGCCAAAACTTATCTCCAGTGATTAAATAATTAAAATTCTGCAACTCACTTGTTCATAAGCTTGCCAGCAGGAACCTTGAACATTGATGAATAAATGTCAGCAAACTCCTTGACAGAGAAAGCCCATCCATGGAGACCGGAGCCAAATCCAACAGAGCCCTTGCTGGGATCCACACGCATCTCACCCATGGGTCCAGTGTCGTCGTTGTAGGTGGCAATGATCACGTTGACATTCTCAACAATACGCTAGAAACAGTGACAATTGTCAATATGCTATCCCAACCTTAGATCTCAATGTCATTAACACAAGAGGTTCAAACATTCATACTAGGATTGATAATGTTACATATCCAACTGCAGTTATACTGGCAAATGTGTGATAGCAGTTGTGTAAAAAGGAATGTGTTGTATACTCCATTAATAAAGTCTTAAAATTCAGCAATCCAGAAGCTGATCTGAAGTGATATGACAGACTGCTCGGCTTTGTGTGGAGAGAATTCATGACATTATAAAAATAAAAGTTTCAATTTCAGTGTGCAGGTTCAGTAGATACATAAAAGACAGCCTTTAGATGGACAAAGAGAGAACTAATAAAATGTGACATTACATACTACCACAAAGGTTAGATAATTATCATTATTATTAAACTTCCTCTCAGAATTATACTATCTTACCTGGAAGGTTTGGTAGAGTTCCTCCTGCTCAAGCTGCAGCTCAAGAAGAGCACGGTCCATCTTGTTCATGAACAACACAGGCTTGATGCGCTCAGCAATGGCCTGGCGAAGGACAGTCTCAGTCTGCACACACACGCCTAGTAAACAGAAAACGACTTATAAAAAACACAAACAGAAAACAATGTATAGAAAATGCAACATGAGAGGAGAAAAGCAACCTCTAAGCAAGCAAAGCAAAAATATATCAAGTTTTTACTTGCAATGTGACAAATTCAAAAGTTCAATAAATAATAAACAATAAATAATAAAAGTTCAATAATAATAATCAAATTCAATAATTGGACATTGGAAAACACACACACACACACACACACATATATACATAGTGGAAAAAAGTGAACCTCAAGAACAAAAGTTAGTCAAATATAATATTGGTATCACATACTATATTTTTCCTTTCCTATAGTCCTTCCCTTATCTTCCATATCCTCCTATCCTTCTCTTGATCCTATACTCCTCCACCAGGGAGAGTAGACTGTTGGGGAGATCAGTTCCATTTCCCTAGTTCATTCCTAATCATTTTACCCTCCTCCCTCCTATCTCTCTCTCTCTCTCTCTCTCTCTCTCTCTCTCTCTCTCTCTCTCTCTCTCTCTCTCTCTCTCTCTCTCTCTCTCTCTCTCTCTCTCTCTCTCTCTCTCTCTCTCTCTCTCTCTCTCTCTCTCTCTCTCTCTCTCTCTCTCTCTCTCTCTCTCTCTCTCTCTCTCTCTCTCTCTCTCTCTCTCTCTCTCTCTCTCTCTCTCTCTCTCTCTCTCTCTCTCTCTCTCTCTCTCTCTCTCTCTCTCTCTCTCTCTCTCTCTCTCTCTCTCTCTCTCTCTCTCTCTCTCTCTCTCTCTCTCTCTCTCTCTCTCTCTCTCTCTCTCTCTCTCTCTCTCTCTCTCTCTCTCTCTCTCTCTCTCTCTCTCTCTCTCTCTCTCTCTCTCTCTCTCTCTCTCTCTCTCTCTCTCTCTCTCTCTCTCTCTCTCTCTCTCTCTCTCTCTCTCTCTCTCTCTCTCTCTCTCTCTCTCTCTCTCTCTCTCTCTCTCTCTCTCTCTCTCTCTCTCTCTCTCTCTCTCTCTCTCTCTCTCTCTCTCTCTCTCTCTCTCTCTCTCTCTCTCTCTCTCTCTCTCTCTCTCTCTCTCTCTCTCTCTCTCTCTCTCTCTCTCTCTCTCTCTCTCTCTCTCTCTCTCTCTCTCTCTCTCTCTCTCTCTCTCTCTCTCTCTCTCTCTCTCTCTCTCTCTCTCTCTCTCTCTCTCTCTCTCTCTCTCTCTCTCTCTCTCTCTCTCTCTCTCTCTCTCTCTCTCTCTCTCTCTCTCTCTCTCTCTCTCTCTCTCTCTCTCTCTCTCTTCCCATTTATTCCTCCTTCACTCATTTCCACCTCTTCTGTACTACCCTCCAACAACCCTAAAATGTGTGTGTGTGTGTGTGTGTGTGTGTGTGTGTGTGTGTGTGTGTGTGTGTGTGTGTGTGTGTCGTACTTACGACCAGGAGAGAGAGAGAGAGAGAGAGAGAGAGAGAGAGAGAGAGAGAGAGAGAGAGAGAGAGAGAGAGAGAGAGAGAGAGAGAGAGAGAGAGAGAGAGAGAGAGTTATATTATTATATTAGAAATTAGGTAAGTTACCACTCGTGGGCCTAAGCCATATGCCTATGAACAACACACGTTTTTTGAGCACCTGGAGTTTAGTAAATACACTGAAGAATACAAGGCAAAACCTGTCAGAAAATGGCTCCTCCTAACCTCTTGAGTTGCTCAACTAACAAACCACATTTTTGCACTGCTTCTCTTACCTGAAACACAGTCCACCACCACCAGGGCTCCATCAGTGACACGTAGGGCGGCAGTCACCTCAGAGGAGAAGTCAACGTGGCCAGGGGAGTCAATCAGGTTGATGAGGAAACCATTCTCGCCCTTTTCCCTCTGGTCGGGCTGGGTAATCAGGTCAGCATTCTCATCACTAAGCTTGAAGTACATGGAAATAGCACTGGGGAAGAAAAATACAAAATCAGTGAATGAGCATAAAACTAATCTAGTTTAAGCTAATTACACACTACCTCAGATAATATTGTTACTGAATCTATGTGATCCACTAACCACTCATTCGAACGAGAAGCTCATCATTGAATTCAACCACTGGGGCATCAACTTCAGTAAGATGAAATATGTAGCAACATTTTACAATTTTAAATCTAAACATCAATGTAACAGGATACACCATCTGTGTGATATAATACTGGTGTGGAATGCTTACGTAGACTTGATGGTAATGCAACGTTCTTGTTCATCTTTCCTGGTGTCGGTGAACCTTGTCTCTCCTGCCCGGGAGGAGGCAATGATACCCGCTTTTGACACAAGGGAGTCGGTCAGGGTCGATTTGCCATGATCCACATGGGCAATGACGGACATGTTCCGGATGTTCTTCTTCTTGTCCATCAACTCCCGGATCTCGTCCACTGTGAAGTTCACCTGGAACAGGCAAAACTAGATTATAAACAAGAACTGAAAATAAGTTTTGTTTGGCAAAGCATTCATAACAACACTTACATATTGCACAACAGGTCATAACATTGAAAGTCTGGTAAATCATAAAGGAATGTACCAAGAAACACTTATTTCACATCTGGGTCCCTTATTTAATAACAAATATAAACTTTTAAACAACCAGATTCACTGAAAGCAATTTGCTGTTGAGATAAGGGAAGTTTTGTCTACTACCTCCAGCATTTAAAATAAATAACAAAAAAGTACATTGGATAAAAAATAAATAAAATAAAAAAAGAATAAATAAAAAAGGTTCAAAATATGGTGCAATTCTACTCAAGAATTTTTTTTCACATTATTGTCGTACATGATTCTACTGCAGGTTGAAAGCATACTCTTAAAAAAGGTAGGTTCACCTATAGTTGACCTCATGCCCCAACCTCTCTCAAAACTTGAAAATTTGGAGGATGGGAGTGGTCAGGAGGCCATACTTACATAACTTCTTTATTAAGTGATCTACTGTATGAAAGGAGACAAGATTAAGTCTCTATCACACTAAATTTGTACCCAAAATCCCTCAGTAGTGAGCTAAGTGCATAAATCGCTACAGCAGTGGGACATTCTCTTAAAGGGTGGGATGTGAGCTGATCTAATTGTGCAAACAAAAACACAAAAGGAGGTGCACCTCCCAGTTCTTTCACCCAGCCCCTTTTTGATTGATTATCTCTTACCATGTGCTGGGAACATGGCACCAGTGGCCTCCAAACCTAGCCAAAGCACTACTAAGCCATTCCCACACCATTCTCAACTGTAGTGGAACCAGATTAACTTGGTACCTGGGCTGTACCTTTCCACACTGTTGCCAACTCAACCCAAGAGTGACCTGACCCAACAATGGCCAGCAAAGCATGGCCTAGGGTATTCATTTGTCAAGGATACTGGGGCGGCAGTGCTGCATGGCCTATACACATTGCCAAGTGTATCAGAAGATATAGTGTCGTTGTTCCATCATTTTTTTTATTAGATTTTTGTTGCCCTTGGCCAGTGTCCTTCTTACATAAAAAAAAAAAAAAAAAAAAAAAAAAAAAAAAAAAGTCAAATATAACAAATTACAATTTTAGAATTAAGGCAAAGGATGACAGTATGAGTGAGGGAGAGAGGTGTTCATATGCCTGTTAACTGTGAATGTGAAACCAAGGTGGGACAGGAACAGCCAACACCCCACGTACCAACCTAGTCTGGTTCTATTATAGATACCCTCTAAACAAAGTAATATGAACTCTGAATTTTCCATATTTCAAATACCATAATACAGAAAATACCTTTAAGGATAGCCAAAATTAAATACTAATTTGATATATTTCAAAATTCATGTAGGATGACTGACATATTTCAAAATAACAAAAAATAAAATACTAATACATAATCTTACCATGTCTAAAACTGAAATGTGTTGGGGTCTGTCAAGAGGGAACCTTGGTGACTGCCACTCAAGGAACCGAAGGCTATAAATTTACCCCTAGTTAATCTCCCTCTTGTAACATTCACAAAAAGCTACAGAAGCATATTTGTGCCAAGAAAGAGGGCTTCAAACTGTTCCACAGCTACAATGTAACCTCTTTACCACTGAATACTAAACTACAACTATGATATAAATTTCTCAATACATACACAGCCAATCAACCATTCAAGACCCTAGTTGTAACATGCCTATGTAACTGCCTTTTTTTTTTATTATTTCACATATTTGATCTTCCTGAGATGACAATAAATGTACACGAGTAACAAAGAAATGGCTAACTATTGTCATACCATAAATTTACCAAACTATACTAAGATATCATATCTTAATGGGATGGCCATAATAGAATTCTTCCAGCCAGCAACCAATTTCCTCATAAATGGACAGCAGGGAAACACTCATGATCACAATAATCTCATAACAATAATTCAGACAGCTTATGATAGTAATGACAATAGTTTAGAAACATTTCAGTCACACAAAGCCACCAATTTCCAAATCTGTTGTAATCTTGCACTAAAACTAAATAAATACAGTGCCACCCCCCAACCACTTCACCTGTAACAGGCCTCAACATCAACCAAGTTGCATCACACTGTTACATACCACCAACAATCATCTGCTACTGATGTTTCAAGCCTAAAAAAGAACAGTTTTCTCATCTCCAACACATTCAATAGTACACTGCAAAACAATTAGACAAAAATTCTACCATATGAGTGTGCCCCTATCCATGGTAAAACATATGGTGACTAAACCACCATTTTTAAGATTACTGCTCAGCTCATGAAATAGTTATGTTATGCACTAATCTATAATTGTTCTAGTATGATTCACTGGTGCAACAAGTGCAATCATGCCATTTCACTTTCCAGCATATTGTGTTTGAGTTCTAGAATTTTTCAGGAATTCTAATTAGTAATAGGACCATAGAAATCTGAGCCAGCCCCAATCCTCTATTGCTCCTATCCTTTCCCCCACAACTCTCAAGGAAAGGTCCCATAACTCTCAAGGGAAGGTGGAGGTTTTGGGTGAGGAAAGCAGACAACTCATGGCTGACCTAAGAATTGATGAAGTACTTTTATGCATAACACCATTTTGAACATTTATAATGTTTACTGCAAACTGAATCCTTTACATATATATTTTCAAGTGAGAAGTACTTGTGTAATACTAATGGCAAAATTAGAGCAGTTTTATGAAAATCTCCACATCTTTTGTAACACTGTAGTTTTCTTTTACCATTTCATTATTACCCAAGAATACTGGAAAATGGTTGTAAAGAACCACCTCTAGGTGGGTCAAAGTAAGGAAAATAGGGAAAATGTTATTCCAAAGAACTCCATGATATTTCAAGTAGACATAAGCTAATCACTGAAACCTTGTCTGCCTATTTTCTAACTTGTTTTCCTATAATTTCTTTGTATATATAGGGAACATCATTCATTCAAAAAAGTTGCTTGGCTGTATCTTCACAGGGTTTTAAAGTTGTAGGTACAGTTTCAGTGGATATGCATCACGCATTTTCTCCATTTTATCAGTGATAACCTGATACACTGTGCTTTGTGGAACATAACCAAACATATTGAGAAGTATTCTGATGGATTTTATTTAACAATGAAGATGCCATATGCATGTTAAGAACTTATGACTTAGAAACAGTCCAATTATCTAAAGAGTGGACTTCCCACATGTGGACAAGATTTTATCTCGTCTTCCATGGTAGTCTTTGTTTCTAAGAATAACTTAACAGGATGAAGTGTACAGTACCAGTTTTTAATTTCCATAATCAGCTATAAACTGAAGGAAACCATGTAAGAAACAGCAAAGGAACTTATAAACAAGACAAAGAAAACAGTCATACATAAGGGACTTTGCATAGGAAAACAAAAATTTTTTTTATAATTTAAAGCTGCACAAGCCCTGCTGACTAGATGAAGCATTACAACACAGCCTCTCACTGCAGATGAGAGAGAGAGAGAGAGAGAGAGAGAGAGAGAGAGAGAGAGAGAGAGAGAGAGAGAGAGAGAGAGAGAGAGAGAGAGAGAGAGAGAGAAATTTCCACACATCCCTGCAGTTTTAGTGATATTCTACCAACTACACCACCACACTCTTCACATAGCGCCCTCATAAGCATGGCACCACCACCACCACCACTGCTTATTCCCCACCACGCATGGCCTCCAGGAAGTCCCGTGAGCGGCGATGACGAAATACCGGCGCAGTCACGTTAGCTACACCCCAATACCAGGAATTTTTATACTTTGATACCCTTTAACTATAAGGCCGAAAAAACTTCAGTACGTGACTATTAAAGTACCCATAAACCTGTCTTTTCTTTTCGTAGTATACTTTCCTTATCATATTACATCTGCTTATTACGGTGCTACCATGTAAAGCCTATACACCCTAGGGTTTAATTACATCCTCCACACCCTACACCGGATCCGTACCGCTCCACTTTGCCACCCGAACATGCTGTAATGGCGCTCCCGGCCACCACCTGTCTCGTTACTACTACTCCAGTCCACCTTCCACAACATTCTCCATTGGAAGGAAAGGCCTGGTACGAGTATGGGTGATAGATATGCATGCTTGATGAAGGTGTACAGTGGCCACAACAAGCATGGTGTGTAGTGTGGGATGCCTAGGGTGGTGGGTCAGCCGGATAGATCCAGATGGTAAGTGACCTCATTCGTCTGTTTATCCCTTCCTATCCACTTAACATGCAAGACTGTGATAGCAGTTTCCTATGGTATATTGTTTAATGGTTCCAGGCATTCTCCCGGTAGCTAGACTTCTCTCACACATCATAAATGGTGGCCTGGTCCGATGACAAGACTGGCCTACAAAGACATGTCAATACTTTGTTATTTAGTTCGTTTATCGTGTATAATAACCGGTACATACACATATCAGTGGGTTACCCGGTGAATATAGTATGCAATGGTTAGGTTCAAAGCGATCTAGAGTACTTACCATCTTGGATGTTTGGTGGTAAAGTTCACACAGTAAACAGCACAGTGGCGGCGTATGCTGAGGACGCCGAAAAGGACCGACTGGCGGGGAGGGGCTGACGTCATGCCTTGCCTCGCCTCATCCCCGCCAGGTGGCCGCACTGTCACCGCCTACTACTTTCACCAAAAATATCACCTTATACAATTTCAAAACTCATATTAATATTTTTAATAATATTATATTATTTTTTATTAAAGTTACATTCATTTTATGGTATAATAAGGTTTGTCTACATTTCGAGATAGAGATACGTAATATCATGAGACTTGGCAGCTACATGTGGTGCGCCTGTCGAGTTGGATGTCGAGTTGCAACCTCCGCGCCGCAATGTTGGGAAATTCACTCACTCAGCCATCTATTTATTTATATTACTCAGAATATTACCACAAATTTTACCATCGAAAAATATTTAAAACATAACCCGCATAAATAATTTTCTCTAGGATCTACCGTTCTAAGGGACAATGTTGTGAAATGTTCTGTCTGCCCCTTATAACACCAAGTGATGTAACACCACCGTATTGACAAAACCAAAGCCTGTCAACGCGAATTTGTTTTTGCATAATGTTCTGTCATTCACGTTAATTTCTTTGCATACGGTAATTAGATTCGTCAGTAATTTGTAAACGCTTCAAATGTGTAAACAGAATCTTCACTATAGGCTTTTTTTTTTTTTTATTGCAGTTGGCTCTTGCCTAACAACACCCATATGCATTAAGAAAGTAGGATGCTCTTTGTATCAGCTATACAGTATTCTCATTTTAAGGAATATCCGGTACTAGGGAATTTTGTCTTGTAGTGCCACGATAAATTAAAATCTCTGTATTTTAACTTCTTCCACTCCCTGTGTCAAGACATGATAAGAAATTTTCCAACAATTTATGAAATATAAGAATTTAAAGAAACATTTGTTTTGTGGCAGCTAGTTTAGGTGTATGAATAGTTATGTTTTACTTATTACTCTGCCTCGTGAAATTGCAATGCATAAATTAGTGAAGTTTCCCTTATTAAAGTTACAGAAAATGTCTCCGAGTGGCGAGTACCACACCTTTCACTAGCGGTCCGTCCATGCTTGGTGTTCTGCATGTGTTAAATTTATGTAAGTTACAGATTCTCCAGATGAACTACTTACGCATCTTAATTGGATTCTGATTTTTTTTTTTTTTATTGAGTTGCTACTATCGATCAATAATATAATGAATATGTTTTGGATACAATATAATATTCCACTAAAATTGTCATGATCTACATGTATTAGCACTGCTATAATTACTTGTAGAAATAGTAACAACAATGATGGTTTCATGATGCAAATCTATTTACCTAAGTTATCTATACCAGGCTGACTTTTTTTTTTTTTTTTTTTTTTTTTTTAATGATGGGGAGAGGGGACGGCTAAGATGAGGCCTGCCCCTTCCCAATACAAAGTGATTCTACAAGACTTGCTATTTGTTTATTTATTCATTCATTACCATTGTTTTATATTGGTAAACTCTAGAACTCCCTGCCTGCTTTTGTATTTCCTCCTGCCCTTGACATAACTGTTTTAAGAGGGAGGTTTCACACACACGTACACGAATTCTCAAATGTTGGTTTTTGACTACGTAATTTTACACGCACTCTTTGGGAACTGTCATTGTCAGTGGACATTTTGCTTATTTATTTATTTTTCAGTATTTTGTTGATTATATATATATATATATATATATATATATATATATATATATATATATATATATATATATATATATATATATATATATATATATATATATATATATATATATATATATATAATTTTTTTTTTTTCTGAACCAGGAGCTGATGAAGCAGTATGTGTATACTTCCATTAAAGATGATCGGTGATAATTAGCAAATCAGGTCGTATTTACTGGGATCTCATGATGCAGAGAGAGAGAGAGAGAGAGAGAGAGAGAGAGAGAACGGATGCTCACTTTTAATGTGTGTGATACAATATGGTGTTGGTTAATATCTATTTAGTGAATCAACTTATATTTAAATGAAAGAAAAAAATCCTGGGTAGCTACTGCAAATACATTAAAGAATGTTAAACTCATTCAATGTGAAACTATTATCCTATAGACAAGTGTTTCAGGAGCAAAGATGATGGGTGGACAACTAGTAATGGAGTGAAAAATGGCCTTCGTCAGTGTTTTTTTTTCGAAGAACAGAGTGCTTCCCATCATATTTTTTTCTTAAGGAAATATCATATTTGCACGTTTTCAAAAAACGAAAATATTCCAACTATTTAATGAAGGAGTCTGCTGAGGGGAAAATGCACAATTTGGAACGGAATTCAATTCTTGGAATTATTTGCTTCCAAAGAATCTGTCAAAAAATTTCGCATTTAGTATTTGTGTTTCACTTCCCTCATTAGTAAACATTATGACCAAGCAGTCTGAGGTTCGATGATTTTCATAAAAAATGTAATTTATCGGCAATGGATGATGGAAAAATGTGAATAACTGAGCTGCATTTAATTATTGTTTTTTTATTGTTTATTTTACAACAAAAAAATTGCAAACTGTATTTTTGGGAAGTAACATTGATCTTGACTTAAAAGACTGATATTTGTGTTTACCAAATAAATATGCTTTAAAGCTTCCGACTTATTCTTAGATAAATACTTGATAACTGAATGAGTAGTAATTCTATCAGAAACTTAATGTACGCAAGGGAAGAGAATACACATGACACTTTAAAAGTTCAATGAAACAACTCTGAGGGACAAGATAGCTGAAAATCAGGAGATGTACTTGAAATGAAGCCTATGAAGGACATCTACTACAGGTAATACGCAATGACATTTGTCCAATACAGCGTCCGGAGTTAAGAGGCAAGTGTTTACATTGCACGGAACAACTGCTGTAAGGGAGTGAGGCCGTGCTGGTGGTATACTGTCCTCGTGCAGGGGAAGTGAGTGTGCGGGACAGGTGAAGAGGAAAAGGAGCAAGAACAGGAGAGGAGGAAAGTCTGCAAGAAGAAAAATAAAGCGTCAGAAGTCACGGGAAGGAGAAGGGAGTGGACTGGACTGGCGGTGGGATTACTGTTGCATTCCTGCTCACCATGTCGGAGTCTTACGGTAAGCAATAAATTCAGAAAGGGACTGTGCGTGTAGTGTTTTCAGTTTACAATTGTTGATGTTACTTTAGATGTTTACCTTGTATCAACAAGTATCATGAACGAAACACCACTTCATAATTTCACTCACCTGGTGGGCTACCCATTATTGCACAGTTGTAAGGCAATAGGAAAAAAAAAAATACCAAGAGATTGCAGGCATGCCAGTCAACAAGGCTGTAATACAAATTGGTATTATAGCAATGATAAAGACTAAGTAATGGATCTTTATCAATATAAAATATGAACAGGTATTACCTGTACTTCCCTTGTTCACATTATAAATTAAAGCTTCATCCTGTTCATTTGTATGCATGAGGAATCTGCAGGCACACATACATTGCCTTCACAATACCTGCATGCCATATTGTGCTCATAATACATAATTATGTGATATTTGGCCATAATTGCACTTGTCTTACACTGGTGGATGAGTATTTTTCAACTAGGTTCCATTGTATGTATGATTTTTTTTCCTTTTAATTTCCATCAGAAATCACTCATTTTTAGGGTATTAATATTTTCATAGTAGACTTCGCTGCAAGTACTCAGAACCAAGTAGGGTTTGGGTTACCAAGGGCCCTACAGGGATAGAAGCCTTGCAAGGCCTAGTTACCCAGCAGGATTAAAAGTTGGATTATGTTTAGATTAGCTTTTTGTTGTGTTTGTTTTTCTCAAAAATTGCTAGTTTTGGCTTGGCATGTGAGAGGGCAATGAAAAAAAATCAGACATTGTTTGCAGATTCATTCAGGACACCAGTGTATATATATATATATATATATATATATATATATATATATATATATATATATATATATATATATATATATATATATATATATATATATATATATATATATATATAAAAGAAAAAAACACCAATATACATATGCAATATGCATAATTTTGGCCTCTTATTTTTTGTGCTTGTGTTAGATGGCAGTTTCATGACTACTACCATTGGTAATAGAATTGTATTCATCAGTTGCCTCAACAGGCTTTGGTGTTGGGAATGATGGAAAACCTGGGTTTTTGGATGAGAGGAGCATTAGATGTAGCACATAATAAAGAATATGAACCAATGTTTATGAAAGGGCTGTGATTCTACTGGATCCTTTGTAGTTGTGCTAATTGGTGTCAGGCCCAAATCTGTCATTAGAATAATTGTGGCTGAGTGCTAAATAGGTACTTATTAACAGCAAAAAAATTTCAGTACCATGAAATGTTAATTTAAGCAGATATTGTCAGTAAGCAAAAGAAATTTATCTACCTAAGTGAATATAATTACTCAGGTCAATAAGTAAGAGATGTAGTGTATAGTTATGCATTACCTAATTAATGCCAGGCCACCAACTGCTCCTGAACAAGTATGAGTTCCATGATGCCACCATGAAATCCACAATTTTGGATCTGGATGAGCTGCCTGTCATGTCACTTTGGAAGCATATGTCATTTGAGGCCATCTTTGTGGCTGCCACATACGAGTAAGTCTTGACTCCAGAGAACATTTGCTTGATGACCAGGCCCTATCAGATGTGTGAACACTTGGCTGTCATACTGTACAGGCTGACTCCAGGACCAAGCTGCCTGATTATCAGGAGGATGACAGGGACATAATTGAGGAATAAAAACTGTGTGTATAATGCATCTTCTGGTGGAAATGTGGGCTTGCCAGTGAGGCTGGCACACATTGTTGTCTTGGCCAGTCAACAGAGCTTGGCCATATACTGAATCCAACCAGGAAGTTTTTTGGAAATATATTTACTTTTATTCTTTGACATCAGTAGGTACTCTAAGCTTTCCTTTTGCATTCTTGTTTTCAGGATGTAAACCTCATCCTCCTTTTAATCATCATTATCGTTTTGTTAAACATCTTTATTTTCCCCTTATGGGATTGGTCGCCATGTGTTGGTGTCTAATCCAACCATGAATGCCTTTTTCTGATGGGGAGTAGGTTTGATTTAGGAATAACCTTCCCTTAGAGAGGCTGCCTGCCAAAACTATTAAGGTCCCTTTCCTTGAGGCTGATTGCATGATCTGATGAAGTAGGCCTTGGTGTCTCCATAACTTTATGTCATTTCCTTATATATATATATATATATATATATATATATATATATATATATATATATATATATATATATATATATATATATATATATATATATATATATATATATATATATATATATATATATATATATATATATATATATATATATATATATATATATATATATATATATATATATATATATATATATAATGCTTAATATACAGGAGCTCTGTTTGCAATAAGTAGTCTTGTTATACTCTGTTCGAGAACTTTGGAAACATATGCCCCTCCTACTGTGTGGAGGCATGTCAGGGCTTAGGTTAATTCCTATTCGATGAGGGGTTCCTGGCCCATGATGGAAGGTTTGCCCTGAATTTGGTGACTCCAGAACACCTGCTTCAAAGAAATCTGCTGTCTTTCACACACACAACTAATCACTTAGTTGAGTCCCCAACCAGGTGAAATACTGTCTCTTTGCCTTTTTCTTTCTTTCACTTTCTCTTTCCTTCTTTCTCTATTTTTCTTTAATTCTGTCTTCCCTCCTCTCTCTTTCTCTCAAGTAGATTTCTTTTTTGTATTATAATGACCTGTGTGTGTGTGTGTGTGTGTGTGTGTGTGTGTGTGTGTGTGTGTGTGTGTGTGTGTGTGTGTGTGTGTGCATGCCCACACGTGTAACACATCATTAAATAACAATTTTTAGCACAGTAACCTCAAAAATCTCTGCTCTGTCGTGGCCTGGCCTGCCGTGCCCTGCCCTGCCCTGCACTGCACTGCCATTTCTTGCTACACTGTTCCCTCCTGGAATTCATTATGGTTTTTCTGTTGTTGCATGATATATCCCTTCAACTGGACACTATACCGAATGTTGTAATACAACAGGGAAAAAATATTATTTTCTTCATTACTAAGCAATATACTTTATAGACAAATTGATGTGGCAACAATGTGCCTGCCACCCCACCACCTGGCCTGAAGAGAGTGTAATCCCATTCATTCTCCTCAGATTAAGATTTCTTTGTTTGACCTCAAATGGGTCACAGGGGCTGCAGAGTGACTCATTGCATTCTCTCATTTGTGCTAAACTTTACAAGCCTTTTTATTTACAGCCTCTATTTGAAGAAATGTTCTTTACTTACTTTTGTGCTTCAGTCATAAGACATTTAGTCTAGCTGATGAATTGATCACTTTCATATTGCTGAAGGAAATGTATAATGCATTATTAAAGAAACAATGAAGCAGTGTAGAGTGTATACTTTTACTGGATTATTTCACCCAATGAGATGCAAGAATGGAGATGCACCAGTCGAGGAGAGGCGAGAACGCATTTGTCCCACCTTATAGGAGGGACTTATGTTTTTTAAGTTCTTGAACAGAGTATATGATGTTGTGTGTATTTTGATATCTGGTTTTGAGTTTGTATTCAGGTTGTTCATGAATGCTAAATTACTGAAGAAATCTTTATTTTCAGATTTTTTGTTTAAGTTCCTTGTCATTGGAAGTGCTGGCACTGGGAAATCTTGTCTCCTTCACCAGTTTATAGAAGGCAAATGTAAGTACTACTTTTTCTACTACTACCATGTATTGGAGGATTATGCCTCTTAATGTATTCTAGAATTCCTTATCTTTGTCTATAAGTTAGTACATACCTGGTGTAGCAGTACAGTAATAACTGCACAAATGGAGGTGCAGCTTTGACAGATGGTTCTCTAACATACTGTCTAATCCTTCCCATCTTGTGCAGCCACTCTTCCTTGCTTTACCGGCATCCCTCTTACATTTAATCAAAAGCTCTCTTCACATTGTCTCTCCATCCAATTATAGTCTTGCCTTCAGCATTACATTTCTCATCTGTTCCAGTTATCATCAGTCATTCTACATTCTCTCCACATGTCCACTTGCTCTTCCATCCTTTCTGCAACCCTAAACTATAAAAAATGCTGTTCTCAATCACATACCACTTTTCCAACCAAAGTTTTTCCTTGTGTTTGAGAGCCAATGCTTTGGAGATCCACCTGTTTGGTGTCACAGTAAGAGTAGATTAGGTTGTATTGGCAGCATAGGTAATTTTGACCACCGGACAAAATAAGGGTAGGATTCATACTCGTAATTTTTTGGAAAGAAACCAAGAAAAAGGAAACAAGAGAGTAGTTGGGTGATAGGATGTACTTATAGGTTGTTTGGAAAAGGATATACTAAAATTCTGTGGTATAACATATTAAAGAACCAGATTACTTGAGATAGACAGATGTATGAAGTATCATTTCTATTTTTATTAAATGCATTATATTTCTGTATAAGCTTTAAACTCTTGCATTGTAACAAAGCATTCTTTTCTGTTAAGCTGAGAAAATTATGAAAGGTAGGCATTACAAAGAGTAATGTGTGATTATGCTTGTTTTTATGATATGTATTAATTAACATTATTATTTCAGTCAAAGCTGAGAGTAACCACACCATTGGAGTGGAGTTTGGATCAAAGATTGTTAATGTTGGTGGCAAGTCAGTCAAGCTACAGATATGGGACACTGCTGGACAGGAGAGATTCAGGTCTGTTATAGACTTTTTTTACAGAGCACTTCCATGCAAGTAGTGATATTAGGTAGACCTGTTGACTTTGAGTTACAAGAATTTTTATGACGATGATGATTAATTTGACATGTGATATTAGTAAACTGTTTTATGATTACTTTGATATGTGATGTTAGTAAACTGTCTTGTGATCAATTTGACTAAACCTTTGCGATGAGTTTAGTAAGTGATATCAATAAACTGTCTTGTAGTTAATGTAGGAAGTGATTTATAAAAAAGTTTAAAAAGTGATGCTAGTTAATGTTTTGCATCTCGACAGATCTGTGACTCGCTCTTATTACCGAGGAGCAGCAGGAGCCCTCCTAGTGTATGACCTCACCTCCAGGGACAGTTACAATGCTCTGGGCAACTGGCTTGGTGATGCCCGGTCTTTAGCTTCTCCTAATATTGTAATTCTCTGTGTAGGGAATAAAAAGGATTTGGAGGATGAGCGGCAAGTTACCTTCATGGAGGCCTCAAGATTTGCTCAAGAAAATGGTATATTACATTTCCTTTAAATCTGATGTAGCCAATTTATACAGTTGGTAAAAGTGTTAAGTTGGTGTAGATGTATAATTGAAAAGAACTTTTGGGCTGTCATTCTGCTTTATTATTGATACAGTTATACCTCATGATTTGAATGTCCTTCACTTTGAACACTCCCAATTCAAATTGACAAACAAATTTTGTCCTCCAGTTCGAACACAGACACCTGTTAAAATGATGCCACTAGTTCAGTTCTAGCATTCCTCCTATCCCCTCCCCTTCCCCTCTCCCCCTTCCCTCCCTCTACCCCATCCCTCATCATTTCCTCCCTCCCTGTCATACTTATCCTGCCTTCTCTCTCTCTCTCTCTCTCTCTCTCTCTCTCTCTCTCTCTCTCTCTCTCTCTCTCTCTCTCTCTCTCTCTCTCTCTCTCTCTCTCTCTCTCTCTCTCTCTCTCTCTCTCTCTCTCTCTCTCTCTCTCTCTCTCTCTCTCTCCATGTACTCCTCTCTTCCTTCCATTGTTCCTTTCCTCTCCCTTCCACTTTTGTCTGGTCTCAAACCTCCCTCCCTGTCATCTCCCCTCTCCCTTATCTGTCAGACATAAGGGACAAGAAAATGATACCTTCCTCTCTCTTCCCCTCATTCATTCTGTGTCATTTTCTTGTTTCAGCCTTTCTCACTTGTATAATTCCATTTTCATTCTCTATCAGTCTCATTCTATTTAGCAATTCTCAGGATTGTTCTTACTTTCAGAGAGAGAGAGAGAGAGAGAGAACGAGGGAAGGAGGGTAGGAAATGAGAGAGAGAGAGAGAGAGAGAGAGAGAGAGAGAGAGAGAGAGAGAGAGAGAGAGAATTTTAGTGCAAAATAAAAATTGTGTGTACTGCAACAACTGTCTTCAATAGTGAATATGGCAGGAACTTTCAATGACTCATCATTTTTGAATTCAGTGTTTATTTACATTGGTATTTTGTGTAAAATTTTAAGGTCATTGTTTTTGTATCTGACGTATAGGACAACCCACATTTTTGTGTCTTTAGGATGATTCAATTGCCATCTTATACGCTGAAATATACGGTATTTCATGTTTTCTTTTACTATATTTTTTTTTTCTATATGTACTTTAGGTTATTTTCATTCAGTCCTATGTTTAGGGCACAACAAAACCAATAAAAATGAAAACAAATATATAGGGGGATTTTGGGACGTGAAACGGATTAATTCTTTTTACATTAATTTGAATGGGAGAAATTGCTTCCCAATTTGAACAGCCCAAAAGAACCAGTTAAGTTTGAATCTTGAAGTACCACTGTATTTTCTATTCATTTTTATTAACTATTAACACTGCCAATTTTACAATTAGCTTCTAAAAGAATCTCACATCAGTATAAAATAAATGACTCGTGTTACATTGTATGTATCAGGTCCCCCAAAAATTGTTTGCATAAAGAAATGGCTGCAGTTTTCATTTTCTTACATATTTATTCTGATGTCAAATATTGTGTCAATTATTAGCTGCTATTTTGATAACTAGTACTGTACTTTTCTGCACAGAGGTGTAGGTATTAGGTTGTTAGTGACCTTTTGGAGGAAGTCTGCACTATGATTTATAATGCTATGCAGATTTTGCTGTACAATGAGTTGTATAACTTTGTGATTTGTTACCATTATTACAGAACTGATGTTTATGGAGGCTAGTGCCCTGACTGGAGAAAATGTTGAAGAAGCTTTCCTAAAATGTGCCAAGAGTATCCTTGCAAAGATAGAAACAGGCAAGTATATTTTTCCTTCTTCTCTAATTTGACATGATCACCTCAGAATTTGTATGGCATTACCTGATGGGCTTTCCTAGAGGTTTACCCAAACTACCTCATATTATCTTAAGGCTCCAGATGTTCATCAGTGATGGGTGATAATACATGAACTCTGGTGACACAGGATTATGTATTTTATTGAAAACCAAAACAAATGTGAGGTAATGAATATATTCTTACCTTACTATATAGAATATAGTCTTGATTTACATAAGCTATTTACATTCTTAGTCATTTTGGGAGACACATTTGATGATCCAATCTCGTCATTACTGTAGGAGGTATAAACCAACTGATCTTTAGCACCTGAGCATTTTCTGCTGGACTGACTCCATGGATGTTCTTTGCTGGATAAAGTCTGATAAATCACTCAGATTGTTTGTAGAGAACAGAGTCTATTCTATACAGCATATGTCATCCCCAGAACAATGACACCATGTCAGTGGCCTCACCAACCTTGCCGATCTAGGAACAAGGAATTCCTTTTATTAATCTGGTTTTTAATTGAATGTGGAGAGAACCTGAGTTTTTGTTGATCCTGCCCACTGCAGGATCACATCAGTACACTGATGTGTACTTCAAAAGACCAAGTTCAGTGTGGTTGTGTTTGTAGAGTTGTTAGGCACCACTTCTAAGATGGTAACCACCATTGCAGCAGAACATTCTTATGACATTACTTTGCTTTAACTAATTACTCCACCTTCAAACAGACCATCACCTGTACAACATGGATAAGGGGCTTCTATCATAATGTGCACTGAAGAATGAAAGAAAGATTGGTCCACTCATCTGTAAAGAGTGGAGAGATGCTCATCACTTTTGGATTTGTTTAGCACAGGAGAGGGCTTATTGTGCTGAACTGGATGTTGCATAAAGTGGGACTTTCTTGTCACCCTATTCATTCCCTCTCAAAAGTTTGACCTTGTCTCCATGAAGATGAGTTACTGAAGACAATCATGGATTAACAAGCCTTCTGTGATCATCTGTTCTGATCTTTGCTACATCATCACTCTCATTATAGATTAAGCTTCCTGTCAGTGCCTCCACCAAAGTATTTGCATCATCCTAACCTTGGTACCTGTTAAGTATTTGGTCAGAAGGACTGTGCCAAGGACAGTGAATGTGTATAATGTTGTCAGTATTGAGGACTCCCTTACCACTCTATAGAGAGGTTGCTGCTTTTTCTAAGATTGGATTAGACTTCTTTGGGATGATTTACATGAATGCTGGAGAAATTAAAATGTGGGGTCTGCTACTTATCTCTGCTACTGTACATGCCGTCCACCTATAAGCCATGAGGGCACAGTGTAGAGGAACTTCAACTAGGATTGAAATGTTTCTTTTCACTTCAGAAAACTGCATCCCTTATTTTTGAGGACAACACCAACTATCCTGCTTCGCATGCTTGTGCTACATCCCGGAAGCCTCATCATAGTGGGGAGTACATATTCTAGAAATGACTGGTGGTCTATGTCAAGAATTTGTTCAAGATCACCTTGCACTTATGTCACTTCTTTTATGAGCTCATCTCCATCTTTTATGAGCTTGGCCTTCCCTTGAACCTTTGCCTGCTGATGAGGGATAACAGGGATGCTGCTCTGATTGCTGCACATTTCTTCTTTGGTGTCACATCCATTCAAGGAGTCATCTCACCAGCTGTTGATCCAACAGCTACCTTGGACTGTGCATGGCACAACAGGAAACAAATTTAAGGCAACCTCATCAGAAGATGGAACAGAGTGCATCTGCAGGCTTTGAGGACATGAACACCAATCCCTGAGGATGACCTGTCCAATTTCCTAGTGCTGGAGAATCAGTTTTGGTGCATGGAGAGACTAGCAGGGCTTAATGAATGATGGCAAGATTTGTATCTCAAATCTCAGGATGCGATTTCTATCCCCACGCTGCTACAATTCCTGTGAGAGGACACATTACTTGTCCATTCAAATTTTGTTGTTTATTCATCACCAGATTCAAATCCTGAAACATGTGCCACTAATGCAGAGGATTCAGGCCTTGAACTAGGTACTGCTTTGAATTCCACTGATAGAATGCCATCGGTGGGTGTAGCTCAGTTGACATCTGTCTCCTAATGACGAGATTGGGCTGTCAAATATGTCAGTTGTGTATTGTCTTCTTTATACATACCTTATCACTCCTCATCTTTCCATACCATATTGTTGTCTTGAATTTTTTTTACTCTTACAGACAGTGCATTTTGCCACTTTCTCTTGGGTGCTACTCCATGTGTGGGAGCTGATCAGGTATATTTAAAAGAAATATTACTATATTAGATCATTGTTGTTTTATAAAGACTAAATATACTGTTTATTGTAGGGGAACTGGATCCAGAGCGGATTGGCTCAGGGATACAATATGGAGATGCCACTCTCCGGCGCCTGAACCAAGGGCAGAATCAGCGCCCCAAACCCGGAGCTGAGTGCTTGGGCTCCTCGTGTCGGATCTAGAAGAGAAGCATAGGTAAGAAGGGGAAGGTTTACCTACACATTTCTTTATAGTTTTTTAGTGAACTAATAGTTGTTTTCTCATTGCACTTTTCATGGGCATTCTTTTTTCAAATTTTTTCCATGGTGTCTTCATATTAAAGAAACAACAAAATATAATTGTTTATTGTATTTATTTTATTAATTACCTCTTTTGTATGTTTAATATCATGATAGACTGACACACACATGCACCTTTTGTTAAAATTTCACATCAAATTATTCTCTGTAATGCTGCCAAAAGATTACTAAAAACTCCTGTACTGCAGGTGTTTGCTGTGTCTGTAGCGTGTTACAGAAGAAGGTTGATTTTGTGTATATCTTTGTGTTCTTTACTCAGAATCCCTGTGAATTCATATAGACAAACATGAGGTAGTGTATGGCAATTTACATAAGGAATTATGAGGTGGTGTATGGCTGTTAACTTGAAAGAATATCAATTTTTTTTTCAATAACAGGATATTGTTGTACTAGATATTATGATAATGTCACAAATATTATATTTATATACATATATTTATTTGTGGGAGGCTGTGGTTTGTAAACAGACTCTGGGCTGTGGAGAGAGAGAGAGAGAGAGAGAGAGAGAGAGAGAGAGAGAGAGAGAGAGAGAGAGAGAGAGAGAGAGAGAAGGGGGGGAGGAGGGGGAAGTAGGCAAGCAAGGATTAGTGTGTGTGTGTGTGTGTGTGTGTGTGTGTGTGTGTGTGTGTGTGGTTCTGGGCTGGCATCGTGGATTATCATTATCATCATGGGTAGTGTATGGGAATAAATCTCTATCTATATCCCCAGGTATGAAGCACTTCACCTTTCCCTTCTCATAGTAACTGTCACTGGATGGTTGTACCTCTGACATGGACCTCTAAAGTATGCCCTCCTATACTTTCCCTTCCTAATTCTTCTTTCTATCCCTGACCTCTTGGCTGTACCCTTCTCTTAGTTTTTTATCCTTTCCTCCTTGTCTGCAATGTATATTTCACACCCTTCTATATTCATTCCTCTTTATTCACATTGTATGGTTAATACCTTTCTCCATTACCTATCTGTCATTTCCTTCTTTATCCCTTCTTCCATTCTCAGCCATTATCTTTCCCTTCTTTATCCCTTTCTCCATTCCCTACCTTTTCCTTCTTTATCTTTTTCTCCATTCTGTATGCCATTCCCTTCTTTATCTCTTCCCCCATTCACTTTCATATCTCTTCCTCCATTCACTTGTATATCCCTTCCTCCATTCCTTTCTTTATCCATTCCTTCTCATTCTCATTGTATGTTTTATACCTTCCTCTATTTCCTATCACCATGCTGTGGCTTGCTACTCATGTGTCACAAGGGCATAATATCACAACACTGGCTGTATATTATTTCTGTAAAACAATATTAATGTTCTCTCTTTTGGATTCACCATTTAGAGGGGAGGTGGGGGGGGGCATGGGCAAGGGTTGGGAATGGAAGTAAGAATTAGGAGGGAGAAGTTTGCAATACTGAAATTTCACCCTTACATCAAAGACCAATCCATTCAGTGACAGCCCCCATGAGACTGGAGAGATCAAGTGTTGCCTACTTGTGTATCTAGGTATAGGTCTGTTCCCGTAAAGTGATAGGCACTTGTTGGCAGATACAGTGTTGGGCTGGGGTAGATGTATGACTATTTATCTAGCTGGACTTGTACTCTGTTAGATCTTATTTTGCTTCTTCTTGGTTGCTCCTGCAATAAAGTTAAAATTTAGGTTTCTGTTGCTGCTGCTGCTGAAGTATGTGCAGCATGGCTAATCTTTATCATAAATGATTCGGCAAAGACTGGCATGAGGTATGACTCATTCAGATGCCAACTAGTGTTACCTGCATTGTGGTAAAGATTTCCTGACAATCTATAGACTGAATGATTATCTTCCATAGAGCACACCTGCACCCACCCACATGTTGGAAAAAGAGGGAATAATTTTTCTGTTTACATTTTTGCTTAAATATTTATGATAGCTATCTGTTGTTTTTATAGCTTGCAGATTTCTTATGTTAGGTTCATAAAAAATATGATAATGTAATTAAGGGTAATGAAGAAGAAATGAGGTGGACTTGATTAAAAATACAAAATCAAATAAATCAAATAAAATTAAACAGGCATTAAATGTGCAAATTGGAATTCATTACCTAAGAAATATCCATAGTTGCTGGCTGAGCTTGGCTTATGAAAGATACACTGGAGTGGGGATGAATGATGCTTCTGCAGCTTTCCCTCCAAACTGCTGCAACACTGTGACAGTTCATTAGTAACTAGTAGTAAAATAGATACAGACATGCTTGTCTTGGTGGTTAGGTGACACTCCAGAAGCATTGAAACAGATCTTCAAGTCAAACTGTGCCCTTTTCAGTGGAATTTCATGTAGCATGTAATCTACATTCTATCCCAGCATGATGTACTCGTGGCCAGGAAACTACTGATGTTTAGAATCTGTAGTAATGAACTACACATCAGGTCATATTTATAACTTAAGACCACAAGGGCCATTGTAGTTGACGACGTTCTTCAGTGGAATTTAAAGGTTATAATGACAAAGTGATATAAGAATAGGATTCTAAGGTGCAGTGACACTTTACTGTACTGCCACACACCACCTCATATATTTTGTACTTTAAACAAGATCCACTAAAATTCATGCAAAGATCCTTACATTAATCTTATCTGCTCTTATGTATATGGATAAGAAGCAAATATGAACAACTGAATATTGATGACTGACTCTTGCATCTCAAGGTAAAAATGTTCTCAGTAACTTGGGTTGGAGAAGAATTATACAAATCCATTTTAATTTATATAATTTCAACTTTAAAAATGAAATAGTAAATGATAGCTTTTGTAAATGTACCTGGAAAGCTTTCTCATACCATTAAGTCAAGTTGTAAGTTCCTACTGGTGATGTTTTGTTTGCACAGGTGCTGTATTAATAGCTTGACCAAACTGAAATTCAAAGACATGTGAGTTCAACTCCTGCATATTGTTTTTGGATTTGTCATGATGTGTAAGTTTGTATATGGTACAGTCTTACTCATGTGTAGGAAGCACAGTTCTCAGTTCAAAGATTATTTTCTTCCTGAATCAAAACTAATGTGATCCTAAAATTTCAAGAAATGTTGTAGGTATTGCAATACCTTGTAATGCTAGCTAAGGTTTTATATACAATGTAAAACACTAGTTGTCATGCTATACTTTGTGCAGCAGCTAAAAACAAAGTGAAAATGAGCCTTTTCTCTACTTAGGAGTTGTTTGTTTCCAGTGGATGTTTATGCAATATCTTTGTAGATATCAGCTGAATGCAATTATGTTTGTATTTATATTTTACCGTGAATATTGAATACATCTATTATGTGGATAATCTCCTTCTAATCTCTATTTATTCATATAAATATTATTATTGTTAGTAGTAGAAATGATATATACATTCCTTTTAGTTGTTAGTTTTACAGTAGTATATTTATTTTGCCCTAATTAGGTAATGATATGTTTGAAGAAAATAGGCAAAATTTCACGTACCACATTTTTCCGTGATGCTTTATGTGAATGTAAGCAAATATGACTTTTTATTAAAACATGTTGGTCTGCTGAAAATGTATAATTTGTATTGACCTGTTTCAACTTGATAAAGATTCAAATATTAATTGCTGTATATACTTGTGTAACCATCAGTTTCAAAACTTTTCAAGGCTATGGCCAAAGATTATGAACAGACAAGGCAAATACATGTGTACTGTAAGGTTTCAGAAGTATTCAGTGCTACACTCACAAGATAGACAAAAGTGGGATGTTTGGTGGATGAGGGAATGCAGCTACCCCGTCTGCTTCAGTGGTTTAAATTTTTTTTTAAATATGCCTAAAAAATGTGAAAAGTGGTTTGGAGCTTATATTTCAGTTGCTTTCTACATATGTGGGACACCACACAAAAGAAAACAGAATGCATTATGTAAGGCAATGCATCTTTTTAAAACACTGGTAGAAATTTTCACCCTTCACCTTCAGTTAGGTTGAGACTGTGGCACTGGAGGGTAAGATTTTGTAGGCGGCATTTAAAAATCTCTTGATTTGTCTGAGTTGGAGAAAGATTAGGGACTGTGTGTATACAAGTGTAAAACATAACAACAGGTCCTCATGACAAAAAGTGAAAACTAATGCCAATATGCCTTTAAATAATGAGAAACAGAATAGCTCATTGCTGTGGTATTTCACTAACAGGTTTCTATTTCAACTGATATATTAGGTTTTTATGAAACTCCACACTTCACTTAGCAACAGATGACATAATATTACACAAGTCAATGAATTCAACAATGGATGATGGACATGGGCATCTAAAAGCTAAGTAATAAAAAAACGTGCCACTAGAAATCAGTGTGAAAAATTATACTGTCACAGCTTAATTACATGATCTATGATTTTAGCTATTATATCTTTTGTAAAGTAAAAAGATGAATGTTTCTTTTGCTCTTATTTCATAATTGTAGGTCTAGGCCACATCAGTATATTGTATTGAAAGATGAGATATCGAACTATTCTGTGATACACTGATATGGTCTAAAATTGTGATAAATGGTTAAATTTTGAGTTACAAATGCTCACTTACTACCTAAACCTGCATGCAGCTATGCATGAGCTGCATATGCAGTATGATAAATGGTAACTCTCTTTGTGCATGTATAAACAGGTAACCATTAGTGAGGCATGGCAATGATGTGAAGATGTAAGGAAATGTTTTAGAATATGAATGTATGCATGTACATGCCTTGTCTCAGCTTGCCTTCTTTACATAGATGTTAACCTGCTATACAGATAAAAATCTATCATGATTGAAACTTTATGAAGATTAAATATGTCTAATCTTAGATTGCATGATAACCAACTTTTGGTTTCTTTTTATACTGGTGGGTTTCTCTCTCTCTCTCTCTCTCTCTCTCTCTCTCTCTCTCTCTCTCTCTCTCTGCATCTGTGTAGTACTTTGATAATTTTCTTATTTAGACCCAGTCAAAACATGCATCATTGGTGGAAACACCACTCGTATAAACTGAATTTTTAATGGATACATTGAGTACAATTTACAATTATTCCAACCCTCAAATATCAAACAATGATTATACTAATTATCTGAAAACTTGTTTGTGTGTTCATTTTAACTATTAATTCCAATTTAAGTGAAAACCATTTTCTTGTTTTTTGAAAATAAATAAATAAAACTATCTACATACTTAATGCAAACAAATTCATTGTTAATTAAACTATCTACATACTTAATGCAAACAAATTCATTGTTAATTAAGAGCAATAAATGATTGCGCAAGTATACACAGTAATACTGTACTACTTAAAAAAAAAAATTGAAAGATCTCAACCGATAATCTTCAAGTTTATGCAGTTTTCAGAAACTGAATGAAGGTAGATGTAAGAAAATGCAACATATGTGCAATTTTGTAACAATGGTTATCTTTTATTATAATCTAATATTATACTAGTTAATTTTTAAAATTATGTAACAATCAGGTAATTATGTTACCATACATATTAATGCTGAATGACTTCATGTTCGTTAGTTTATCCAGCATCACATAATCTACACATGTATTTGTGATATTTATATATATAGGTTACTTAATTGGTGGTAACAATTCTAAAAAAAACATACCAATACTTTAGAATCTCCAGTAGCACTAAGTCTTTTCATGTGATAGTGAATATACAACAAAATTAATAAATTATATGAAAAGAAACTGCCAGAAAATGTGCTATGTTAAGCAAGCACACAGTTGTTAATGTTCACTAGTTCAATGCTATCATGCAACCGCATTGATTTAATTTGGCTATATGATCTCTTGAACCTCTCTCTGGGAAACTGACTGGTGGCAATCATGAATCTAGCTCATGATCCAAAGACCTGTTCATGAATTACACACACACACACACACATGTGGCTCAGTGGTAAAGGGGTTGAATTGGTGTTGAGTGCTATGGCTGACGTTGGTTCAAGTCCCACTAGGGGGGTGGTCACTTCTGGGATTTTTCTGCTGACAAGCAGGGCAGTTACTGTCTCTCCTGACTTGGTGGATGGGGTGTGTGGTGTGTGAGGTCACAGTCTTACCCAACGATTGGTAATAATGAGCTCTTAGCTCATTTTTACAGCTGGTGGTTGTGGGGTCCACTCATGATCAGGCCTTAGTGAATTACACACACACACACACACACACACACACACACACACAAAGAAATAATGTAAGAGTTCTTTACATTTGTAATAAAACATGTTTAACAGTGATGCACCAAGTTTCAAGCTTTCTTATTTCTGGAATAAAAGTGTGCAGAACTTGATTTTGTTAAAGGAGGCACTGATCCTGTTGATTAATGGTAATTGGTTCCAGGCTTGCTTGAATACTTTTTCAAATTCTTATTCATTATCATACAATGTGCATATTTAACACCAAAATATCCAGAAAACCTCAATCATTCAGCAAGCAAAAAGGAAGACATTTAAATCTTGGTGTTAACAAGTCTAGTTAATTTAATGCACTATTACATCAATGAGGTCATTAACCAAACCCAACAAATGAGGGAGATGAACAATGGACATCAGGACATAAATTAACTTGGACATAAATTAATGCTGCAAAATTTGGTGCATCACTAAGATTTTAAAAGGAAGAATGAATTGAATGAAAATTTAGAGGAAGAATGGCTAAAAGTTATGTGATGTTAACATGCAGTCTAAAGTACACTAGTTTGCAAAGGTCACAGGTGGCAGTTCATTAATGTATGCTAAGTGAAGTGTGATAATGTGAGATTAATGCATGTTTGCATGAATAACATAAGGCATGTCAGTTCTACTCCCTTTGATATATGCTGATTTACCTTGAGAGAAGATGACAAGCATTTTCGCATCAGGTGGTTCAACATAAGACACTATAGCAAACAATCATGCAGAATAATACTCTATTATTGACTTTCTTTGCATATGCAAGACATTCTGTGTCTATGCACATGATGTTCTTCATGAGTGTGCCATTGTATTTTAACTAGAGTCTTTTTACCGAAGAAATTTAGTTGCAGTTACTGTTTCTGCCATTGAAAACAACCAAATAAAGAAGAAGATGTAGCTGAGTGTTTCTGTTATAAATTCCATTGGTATGTAGTGCTAAATATTGTTTGTATGGATGAGACATGGGCTCTGAATATCTTATTGATGTACATATAGCTATACATGAAGACAAAGTATGAGGTTGATGAATGATGCTTTCATATTTAGCATAGTCTTGGTCTTCTCTTTATTTATACTGAAGGTAATGCATAATTCAGTACTTATCACATAACTAAAAGTTTATAATACAATATATAATTAAGAAATTATAACTATACTACTATGTAAAATAGCTATTCAGTGTGTGTGTGTATATATATATATATATATATATATATATATATATATATATATATATATATATATATATATATATATATATATATATATATATATATTTTTTTTTTTTTTTTAATGTAGGAGGGGCACTGGTCAAGCAAAAAAAAGGCTCACTGAAGTGCTGGTCCCCTAACAGTCAAAATCATTATTAGTCAAAAATACAGGATAACTGTCTTGACAAAGTATGAGGTTGAGAATGATACTTTCATATCTAGCTTAGACTTCGTCTTCTCTTTATTTACACTGAAGGTAATGCACAATTCAGTACTTAAATAAAAACATAACTAAAAAGTTTATAATACAATATGCAATTAAGAAATTATAACTATACTACTATGTAAAAGTAGGTATTCAGTGTGTGTGTGTGTGTGTGTATATATATATATATATATATATATATATATATATATATATATATATATATATATATATATATATATATATATATATATATATATATATAATTTATGTAGGAGGTGCACTGGCCAAGGGCAACAAGAATTCCAACAAAAAAAAGAGGCCCACTGAGGTGCTGGTACCCTAATAGAGTTAAAAGCATTAGTCAAAAATACAGGATAACTGTCTTGAAACCTCATTCTTGAAAGAGTTCAAGTCATAGGAGTGGTAATACAGAAGCAGGCAAGGAGATCCAGAGTTTACCTGAGAAAGGGATGAATAATTGAGAATACTGGTTAACTCTTGTATTTGAGGTGGACAGAATAGGGCTAAAAGAAACAAGAAAGTCTTGTGCAGCAAGGCTGCAGGAGGAGGTGAGGCACGCAGTTAGCAAAATCAGAAGTGCAGTTGACACGAAAATAGCAGTAGAAGATAGCAAGAGATACAACATTGCAGTGATGAGAAAGAGTCAGTTAGACAGTCAGTCAGAGGAGAGGAGTTGATAAGACAAAAACTTTTGATTTCACCCTGTCTAAAAGAGTGATATGAGTGGAACCCACCCATATATGTGAAGCATCCTCCATACATGGACAGATAAGGCCCCTGTACAGAGTTAGCAGCTTGGGGAGGGGGAGGGATGAGAAAAACTGGCGGAGATGACAAGTAAAGGACAGACCAAGGATGTTCAGTGTAGAAGAGGGAGACAGTTGAGTGTCAGTGAAAAACAGGGGATACTTGTCTAGAAGGTTGTGTAGATGGAGGAATTGAGTTTTTGAGGCATTGAACAATATTATGTTTGCTCTGCTCCAACCAGAAATTTTTGAGAGATCAAAAGTCAGGTGTTCTGCTTGAACTGTTTACTTCCTGAAGGGTTGGATGTCTGTGAAAAGATGTGGGAAAAATGCAGGATGGTATCATCAGTGTAGCAGTGGACAGGACAAGAAGTTTGGTTTAGATCATTGATAAATATTAGGAAGAGAGTGGGTGACAGGACAGAACCCTGAGGAACACCACTGTTACTAGATTTAGGAAAAGAACAGTGACCATCTACCACAGCAGCAATAGAACTGTCAGAAAGTAAACCCGAGTTGAAGTTACAAAGAGAAGGATAAAGCAGTAGGAGAGTGGTTTGGAAATCAAAGCTTTGCACCAGACTCTATCAAAAACTTTTGAAATGTCTACGACAACGGCAAAAGTTTCACCAAAATCTCTAAAAGAGGATGACCAAGACTCGGTAAATAAAGCCAGAAGATCACCTGTAGAGCTGCCTTGACTGAACCCATACTAGCAATCAGATAGAAGGTTGTGAAGTGATAAATGTTTAAGAATATATATATATATATATATATATATATATATATATATATATATATATATATATATATATATATATATATATATATATATATATACACACATATGATTAACTTAGCAAATTGTTACATATACTTAAAAAAAAATGCATTTTCTTCTAAGAAAACTGGTGTGCATTGATTTCTATTTACGTTCTAACCTGAGCTTTCAAAGGTTAAGTGAACTGCATAGTCACTAAGATGGTCCTGCTCCAGAGGTGGGTCCTGCTGGTGCCTGGTGCAGGCCAGGTGCAGAGTGTTGGCAGGGAGGCTGCAGTCCACTGGGTAAAACAAAGGAATCCTTGAAAGTAATTTGAACACTTAACAAGAACCTAGTCAAAGGTGCAAGAAACCAGTTGGTCTGCACGTGGCAGTCCCTGTATAATACACAAATACCAAAGTCCATTATCATTCCTATCCTTAAGTTTATTTAGTATTTTAAGGCTTCCTACTGACTGGTCTATCAGGATTAGTTGCTGCTGAATTTATCAATGTTGTTTACCAAGTTATTCGGGAACTATTATTATCTTCCCATTTTAATATAAAATTTAGGTAAATTTATAGTTTAAGCCATTACTCACTACGTGGTAATAACCTACCTCATTTTGTTCTTCTCACTATTCACATCATTTCTAATAATTACACTACTTGTCGGAAATTAATAATAACGCCACAATAGGCCTGGGAATGCACAGCGCTCTCAACT
>NC_087157.1:11727500-11765000 GCF_035594125.1 Scylla paramamosain | reverse complement strand
ATATTGTCTTTCTATCTTGCAATGTGGATATGAAAATATGAGTTCTGGCATTGTAATTAGTGATCTGAGCAAGACACTCACCGTCGTGGACGCTACGGCCCGGAAATCTGAGCCGAAGGCGATGGCACACTGGTCGTCTGCTGTGAATCGCTTCCCTGGGGAACCTCCGGTGGTGTGGTCCAGCTCCTGCGGCGTCAGTCTTTGCTCCCGCCCGTCCACCTTTTCCAGGCACTTGTCCTGCCTAAAGCCCCGCACCACACCATAAAAACGGACAGCTATTATTATTATTATTATTACTATTATTATTATCATTATTATTATTGTTATTATTATTATTATTATTATTATTATTATTATTATTATTATTATTTGCACTACAACTCCTCCTCCTCCTCCTCCTGCTACTACTACTATTACTACTACTACGACTACTACTACTAGCACTACTACTACTACTAATGTTACTACTACTCAAGAACCAGTCTGGTTGGATCTTGCTACTGCTAATGCTGCTGCTGCTGTTTCGAATATAATTACTATTGCTAACATTATTACAAATTACTTGTCATCACTCTCCTTAGATAATGGTAAGGCATTTACGAGCAAGATGGTGATGAAAAATACTAAAATGTGCATGTGTGTGTGTGTGTGTGTGTGTGTGTGTGTGTGTGTGTAAGAAGTCACTCACTCTAGAAATGCAGCAAAGGCATCCTTGGAACACGACGACCAAGACAGGGCGTGCGTGAGGCTCTGCGACATGATGAAGCCTTCTTCCAGGCAGGCGGCGGCCGCGGCATCACCATCATGAGGGACACCCATAGCGTGAGCAAGTTCATGGGCCGCCACGTGTACGGCCTTGAAGGTTCCTGCCTCGATCACGGAACAGGAGCCGCGCGGGTGACACATGCCCTCAATGAAGCTCGCCCCGAGGGAGGAAGGGCTGGACTCAAACAGGTCCTTTCTGAATGCCAGGAGAGGAAGTGTTGTGAGGCAGCAGTACCAACACGGCAATCATGTTGTCCTGAGCTATAATTCTGGCAGGAAAAATGACTGGCCCCATAAATCACTCACCCAGTAAGGAGGAGGGCGTGGTGCCAGTACAACGGGTCTTTCGCGGGGGGCCGCACGGCACTCACCCACTTACAAAAGGCTGTCAAAGTACCGCCTGTCAGACCGCTGGTAAGAAAAGGCACCGTCACCTCGTCCTCCCACACCACCATCTGCACCAACTCCACTACTAAGGGGACGCCTTGTCTCATCACGTCCTCTAGCTGACAAACGCAACCAGGTTTACATAAACGTGATGTAGGTCAAGTTTTAAGAAAATAAATACAATAAAGATGCATCAAAATGTATATACATTACAATCTTAAAATAAATCATTTGTTCTTGCAAGCGTCTTAAGACTACATTTAAGCCAAGAGAGAGAGAGAGAGAGAGAGAGAGAGAGTCTCACCGCGTAAACAAGGGTCGTGACGTAGCGGTGGAGTGCCTGGCGGGGGTGGGCCGGGTAGAGGTCGGCCAGGTGGTGGAGCAGGGCGGGGTCACAGAACACTGCTAATCGGAGCCTTCGCAGAGGTCCTCCCTGATAGTCTGTCATCAGGAAGCTCTGACCTTATCATATGCTTCCAGGAAAACTAAGCTACAACAAACATTTTTTTAAGGGGAAGGGTGGGGGAGTCATTTGCATAAAAGTAAACTCATAGAGGCTGATGGTTCACTCACAATATTCCACAGTAGCCAGAGAAAGTGACACGGAAGGATAGACATGGAAAATATAATGCATACCTAGAGTAACACTCACCAGCGCTGAATATGGTGGTGGTGGTGGTGGTGGTGGTGGTGGCGTCTGTTGCCACGTCACCTGCAGTAATCGCCCCTTCCTCCTCACCCTTCAGGACGAGAACAGTAAATTGTCGGGGTTTAACAAACACAGTATTTCTGCTTTGAAGTTCCCTTTCCTCAATTTCCAGCGTAGAATAGATAAAAGGAGTCAAAAGAGAATAAGCAAACTTTACGTAAACATATCGGAGTGCAACTCATTAATCAGCGTGACACAAGCCTCGCTCGCAGCACCGCAGTAATAGTGTTCATCCCTGACACTGGTGTGCTGCCTAGCAGGGAGGTGCGTCATGTACTCAGCCATCACCCTGCCTCGTGAATGGAAAGTTAACTTCTTGGCGCCTCACTCACCCTTGGGTCCACGCATCCTGACGGCACCAATAGGGGCAGTAGCAGCAGCAACAGGAACATGGAGTAAGGGAAGACGAGCCAGGTGTGGGCTGCGGTGAGCCTTGCCGAGGGCGAGGCTGCTGATGTCATGATTGAGCGAGAAGGCCCGTGACCTCCCTGCTCTCTTCCAGGTCGCCGGTCAAGTGTTGTCTGGGCTTCAGAATCTGTGCTTTATAGTGCACTTTACTGGCGGGTGCCGGTTTCACTTCATATTCTTTTCATGAGTCATTCGGCTCCCGAAACAGTTCTACAGTCTCGGCCCTGTGCACAACATAACGCGGCCAGTACTTGTGCACACATACTGGCGCGAAGGCGTCATCATAACCTTATACTGTGTTATTTATTGCTCAGCATCAGCACATGGCAGCAGCACAACGAGGCACAGGTGGACACACTTTTTTTCATAGCTAATTAATTACTAATAATACCTCGTTAAGGCTAAAGACCATTGTGGTCAAGAGCAGCATCCCTGGGGCGCCGCCACCTGGGAACCCATTTGCTGCCCGTCACTCTTTTAATCTCTTCCCCGAGACAAATGACGGATCTGTACAAAATTAACTGTTTCTATAAAGCAACCACAACAACCACATACTTGTACCCAATGGGTAAAAAATGGAAACAAATGGTGTAAAATATAAACTCTAGATCCTCAGCAAGTTTCCAAAGTTCAAAATTGGTGATGGAAAATCAGCCTTTATCCAAACATCTACATGCAGTTCAGCCTTTCCGGTGCCGAGGTGTGCCTTGGAAAGAAAACTACAAATAAAGATAAAATAACGAGGACGACGACATTGATGATAATTATGATGATATAGATGAAAACGAACTGAAATTGACCGAGTTATGATGCCAGCTAGAGTTACGAGACAGTGCTGCCTCTCCCTACGAGGACCTGACGTGAGCCACGGTTGAACTCGCTACCTTTAGGCTACGAAATGAGTTGGAAATAGTAGTAGTAGTAGTAGTAGTAGTAGTAGTAGTAGTAGGCGGAGAAAGAGGAGGAACATGAGGAGGAGGAAAAGGAAAAGGAGGAATATCGTAGTAATCCAGGAACATATTGCACTTATGTAACCGAAAGTTTGTTGAGTCATAATAAAGTTACTTCAGTATTGTACTGTGTTCCGTTGATACTTCCCAGTAATCTGAGAAGACAAGAGTAAAACGAGAAGAGGAGGAGGAGGAGAAGGAGGAGGAGGAAGGGAAGGTAGTCGTAGTGTTGGTGGCAGTTAAAGAAAATGAAGACGGGAGGATCAGCTTTCCATTTTAGGGAAAGATGACCAATGCGATATCTTTAATGAGCATTCTCTCTCTCTCTCTCTCTCTCTCTCTCTCTCTCTCTCTCTCTCTCTCTCTCTCTCTCTCTCTCTCTCTCTCATTTAGCCAGACAGGGAGGAAACTCAAGTGAGCCGAGCCTTCATTTAGTGTTTGAGGCGTGTTTGCACATCACTAGGGCTCAGACGTCCCCGAGATTAGACGCTGCAGTGTGGACCGACTTGGGCAACACAAACAAGAGTTGGAGTACCTCGAACTGCTCAAACACGGCTCACAGGAAAATAAACACGGCGGCCTGGTTCCAGCAAACAGGACACAAACAAGAGTAATCAATAAACTGCCTCCGACACACAAGACATCAGCAAAAGTAAATATGTTATATGAGTTTCAGGTAATGAGGAAGGAAAACATAATCATACACCTGTAAAGAATGTTCCATGGGTTGCATTAAATATACACGCACACGGAAATTAAAGTTCAGATATTTTATTTTTTTTATTTTTTTTTATCATAAACATTTAATTCATAAAATAATGTAAAAAAAAACTTTGAAGACTGCAAAGAGTGTTACATCACCTCAGGAATATATATATATATATATATATATATATATATATATATATATATATATATATATATATATATATATATATATATATATATATATATATATATATATATATATATATATACACACACACACACACACACACACACACACACACACACACACACACACACATACACACACACACACGATAACCTTAACCACCCATTTAATCAAAGGACAAATTGAGCAATCTTTAAAGTTATATAAAGTTTGAGCACAACAACATATGTGGAGTCATAGGAAAGCAGTAGGCCTACACGTAGCAGCCCGTGTATAATACCCATGTTCGCCTATCGCCCATAAATGAGTTTAATCTTCTCTTAATTAACCATTTTACTGTTGTGGTCGTCCTACGTTAACCTTCTCAGCATTGTAAAAATTGTTTGAATGGAGAGACAGAAGAGGAAAGAGAGAAAACAGCATTATTTTTTTTACGTAACAGAAATATTCACGAAAGCGTAGCACAAAAATAAATAAAATAAATAATAAATAGATAAATAAAATAAGTAATGTCAAAAAAGGTTATGCGTACTGATGAAAAAAAAAAAAAAAATTACCCATTGACTCTGCAATCACAATCACATGCCTGAGCCAGACAACAAAATACACTGCGACACACACACATCCTTCAAAACAAACGTCTTCTTCATACCTTGCACCCAAAAGTGTAAAAAAAAAAAAAAAAAAAAAACTATTGTCCAAGAAATTTACACTTATTGATGAGAGAGAGAGAGAGAGAGAGAGAGAGAGAGAGAGAGAGAGAGAGAGAGAGAGAGAGAGAGAGAGAGAGAGAGAGAGAGGTTTAGTGGTGAGAAAGTTAAAATTTACTCCCTATTGACTCTACGCTAACAACTTGATAACTGAGCCATACCCTCACCCCTACGACCAAAAAAAAGGAAATAAATAAATAAATAAATAAAATTAAAAATATATATATAAATAAACATAAATAAATAAAATAAGAAAAAATAAATAAATAAATAAAATAAAATAAAATAAAATCTGCCACGACACACACTCATACTTAAAAAACAAACACCTTCTGGAGATCTCACGCACGACCTCATGATCCCCAGTGTGGCTAGAGGTGTTCCCTTGAGGCTCTGCGCTCCCCGAAGGCACCACGAGCTCCTCCTACTCCTTGGAAAAGATAAATGACAACCTGCGCCTATTCCGAAATCAGGTGTTCCCTCGGGAGTGATTTGCCGCCCTGAGCATTACAATCGTGGGAACTTGCGACCTTGGGAGCCTTGAGGAGCACCAAGCAAAAGGACACAGGTGGCGGGAGGCAATCAGAAGATGCGTGCAGGTGTTCAGAAGCCAGCCTAGTGATGAGGTTATGTAAATGTGGTGATGTGATGTGATGTGATGTGATGTCTTTGTTTCTTTTTCCTAGATTCTTGGTGACGTAAAACCGTCTTCTTCTCTTTGTTGCAATACACACATACACAGCAATCTACAGAATATCAGGATTCAAACTCAGGACCTTTCTAATAACAGCCAAATACTTTATTTACCACCGAGACACCACACACACACACACACACACACACACACACACGCGCGCGCGCGATAAATGAGTGAATAAGTAAAAGAACATGAAGATATGTTAAATTAAATAAAGAAAGTAAATATACAATGAACATAAAGTACTCTAGTGAATCAGTCACTTAATCAATCCATTAATCTTTGAGACTAAAAAGTTCAGCAAAGGGGAAGGCGAGAGCGAGGCGCCGAGATGGCTGGCTCCAGCAAGGAATGTGTCGCTATATAAAGTTAGAAAAGAATATCAAATTGCGTTACTCTTTCATATCTACTTACTCGATGTAGCCACTGATAAAGTCAATAAGAAAATTTAAATTGTGTTACTCTTTCATATCTTAATGTATGTACTCTTGACGCAACCATTTGTTTACACACCAGTATAGTTTGCATTAACATTACTTGCTCAGATCGTCTTAATGAACGCTTGATATCTCTATGGCCATAAAATATCATTCTATACACGTATATTTCATCTAGTTAATGATACTACATTTACTTCCAAACCCACAATACTTTTTATCGCATATTTTGTACTATATTCTTTCACACATCACCAATTAGTTTCACTGTCCTCGTTTGAGAAAGTAAACGTTCCGCAAGAAATTATTGCAAGATCTACAACTATTAAATAAACTCTTTGCCCACGCAGCAGTGAGAAAAGAGACAAACTACCGTACGTCTTCAGCCAATTCTGGCAAAAATAGGATGCACCTGAAATGCAAGTCCGGCTGACAGCTCGCGAATGTGCTGTCGAGCAGATTGGTGCACCTGCAGGAAGGGGCGAGATCCTGAGAAAAAGCGTCAGTTCACAAGAAGGACGGCTGAGGAAATTATGAAAATCTTGGAAGCCGAAAGAATGGTGAATAGTGAACCCATGATTGTTTCGTACCGAGAAATTAACGCTAACGACCGAAGCACTGAGACGCTCGAACGGATTAATTGCTTTGTTTTGAACCATGACTAATAATTCTAATCCATTTTTTTCCTACTGCCATGTATTTCCTGACGATAATAATCAAGTACTAAATATAAAGTCAAGACTTTACTATCTTTTCTTTAGAAAAGACTTCCTGTGTCTCACGAAACGCTGATCACCTGCTGGGTCGCCATTCGTTCACGTGCATTGTCACCTAAGCATGTAAATAAATCATACAATACTCGCATTTGGTGCGGTGTAGTTAGTCTTTCTTCCATATCTCTATAGTCGGATCAATACTTCAGAAGACAGTACATGGATGTAAGATTGCGTACCACTCACACCTCAGGTCCTCAATCTCTTGCTTCAGTTGTTTTCCTTCATTACCTTTTTGTTGAGTTTCTCTCGTCGCCTACAGGCCACCTTCCGTCCTCTCTGCACCATCTTCCAGTTGATAACATCTTCATGTGTCTCGCTAACCACTATAAAGTTACAAGAAAGTTCACGGTGCAAGAAAACCAACAAAAATACACGTGTAAGGCAGCCCGGGACGAGCAGGTGGCAGGAGTGAACAGTAGACCGGTGACGTCAAAAACATGCTCAGCATGGCCACCTCGTAACAATAGATGGTCACGAAGCGCACCGTTATGATAGGAGGATGAGGTGCTCATGAAAATGCAGCAGGACCAGGCTCAAGTGTAGATAGTTGATGACGCTTATAAACTCAACTTAAAACTTCTTAATTGGGACTCACAACACATACCCTTCTTCAGTATCAGTACTCTGCGTGGATGGTAACCTCGTTGTAATTATGCTATCCCGATTATCGTACAAAGATGTAAGAATGTGAGTTTACCTGTGGTGGACTCCGGGATTGTCTCCTGCAGAGGTCCTTCGTCACGGGAACAGCAGCATCAATGTTCGTCTTCCGAGGCACCAGCAGTTTTCAATGAAGAAGTAATGGTATCTAGTGTGACGCAAGATGAGCTTCATATACTATTTCTTAATTTCTTTCTTTCCAGTGTATGGTGAAACTATGCTTTTTCATTATATGATCATCAATTATATGGGTTAATAATAAAAGAAATACATATATCCATTGCTTTATTTTACACCTTAGAAATGGTAGTGTTGATACAATGTGTAGTGAGAACACTTAAAAAGCTGCCGACCTTGGCCAAGGCCGTCAACACGACTGTACAGCAGCGGGGCTGAGGCACCCTCTCCCCAGCCTGGGCCACCAGGCGCTGGAGAGGCTGCTCCCTCCTACCCTGAGGTGTCACTTGCCTTAAGGCAACATGATCCAGGGCATTTGCCAATTTTTAAGAGGCAAAATGTCTCCCAAACAAAATGATTACAAGTAAAACATGTGTTCCAATTGGCTCAAAGAATTGTGAGGCCAGTCAGAAAACTTGTTAAAAAGTTCAGGGGGGGTAAGGACAAGAGACGGCCGTGGGTGCCACGAGCCACCGCCACACTTTGTACTTACAGAAGCCAACTCTCAAGGGTACACCAGGACCTTCACACGGACAATACATTGCTCCACACTGGCTTATAGACCAGAGAAATGCTGGAGGGCCAGGCGGCCAGGGATCAATTGGTGGGGCAAGGACTTTCATGGCCCACAAGGAAAGAAAAGCAAGAGAGAAAAGATCACTGACACCCCATCGAAGAGCATATGAGCAGAGCAGCACTGTGAGAACCTTGGGGAAGGAGTGGCAGGGGGGTTCAGAGGAGAGAGGCATGAGAAGGGAAGTGTTCCAGACTTTCAGATGAGTATCTTAGATGAAAGAGGGCGATGCTATGCCATCACTATATTAGTAAGCAGGATGACGGCTTTGGGCATCTTTGTGTAAGCAGGATGGGATCTTGTTAGATAGGTTGTGTAGGACATCTTATGGTTTGTTAATTCTCAAGTCAGGGGGCAGGAGAACAATTCCCTCAAAATGGGTTTCTACAAAAAGGAATGATTTAATGTACAACCAATATGATATGTAAAACTATTCCATAAAAATGACAATTTAGCACAAAAAAATAGGTTGGTCCGCTGTTAATAGACAGAACGTAGCTGGTGAATATTAATACATTTAGAAACACAACACCACAACTGAACTTACAATACACCTTAGTGGTTTCCCATTCTCATATCAAAACATTCAACTTATATAACAATTTAACAACTTGTAAAATATTAAGTATTCAATAAATAAATAGTCCTAAAGAGAGTCTATGTTACAGAGGGGCCCGTGAGTCCTGTAGTTTGATCTGCACCGCTGCAGTCACTGTTCCAGATCCCATGTTTTAAAACTTCTTGTCTGTGTTTTGTCTCACAGTAAGAGCAAGCATCAGCTACATATTGGACAACTTCTCAATTGATTGAAAAATAGAGTACAAATTTTAAAAGTATTAAATATATTCAAAATATATGATATGGCTTTCTTTTCTCTTACAAAGCAGTGAAACAGCTTCAAATTGAGCACCAATTATCATGGACCATCTCTTCCTGTGTCCAGATAAGTTAACTTTTGCACAACACTTTAATATCACATGAGTCTCCCAAGCACTGGGTGAAATATAAGGCCAATCACAAATGTCAAATTTTGAGATGTAATGGCATTAGTTGTGTGTTTTGTAAAGAAGCGGCTCATTACGGACTGGCAAAGCTGCAAGGCACTGTCCGCTTGTATCCTCCCGAGCAAAGTCTGCAACTTACAAGAACTAAACTCGATTGAGCGCCACTACCAGGACACTGGGGACCTACGGACTGACTTAAGGACTCAGACCCCAACCCCTGAGACGCCGCTTGGCTCACCTGGACTGTCTGACCGGATGGTGCGAGCACCTATTACTATCACTTAAGAACTATTTAAATTAACTGTACATTTCTTTGTGATTCCATTGCAAACATGTCCCAGTTCAGGTTACCTGTGTAAGATACAGGTAACCATGATGCCCTAGCAAGGTCAGGTGGCTCTGACAAGCGGCTGCCCAGTAAGCTCAAGCTATGTCTCAGGGTGAAGGTGTGACTGAAGATTGTTCACTACAGCCTGCACGGTGCAGCCCGCAAGCCTGGGTCAGCATCCAGGGCTGCTGAGTATCACATTCTGGATGGGGTAAGAGGAGGTTGGGCCTCACAGTGTTCGACACAAGAGTCTTGCCACTTGATCTAGAGGCGCGTGTAATAAAATAATTGTCCTTATTCTTATTTATACTCTATGTACAGACTCAAAAGTGAGCGATAGTCATTACACTGAAATTGGAGGCAATATATACAAAACGAATGTTAAGGAGTCTCAACAAAGAGTTCCTCTTAGATATTACTATTATTTTACAGATTCTTGAAAATATCAAGTTATTGTCAAAAAAAATAATGTGTTTTGTTGATGGGCAGGACTTCCTGCCAGCACTACTGGTGTCAGACAGCTGCCTGCCACGGAGCCACAAGGCCCCTCACTAAGACTGTTGTCCACAAGGCCGAGACCTCTCACTCTTGTAGCTGGTGAGCATCCTCTGGTTGCCATGAAGCACAGATTGCAGAGGATGATCCACAATGCCCTTATGCTCCTGTACAGTCAATTTCAATGATGTCCTTGGGAACATCAACAAACTGGTACACGAGGCGCTGGCCGTCCACTTTGGCCAGGATGCCACGCTGGTAGTAGTATCTGTTGGTAAAGTTAGATTTTATTTTTTTTGAACAAAACAGACTTAAATAGAACATGAAAGTATTGGACCATTTAATATTGCTAGTGTTTTTGTATTTGTAAAAGATCAAATTTGAGCTAATTTATTATACTGCTGCAAGCTCAATTCTGGTATCAACCTCATAAAATGTTCAGCATGTGAATTTACGTAGGCAATTAATTTGGATTAAGAATGATGGCAACTGCCACAAGATGAGCTTGCTGCAGTACACTCTGAGTCAAGTGCTGCAAGGCTCACCTGAGGGCGCGGCCCATGGTCTCGTAGTTCATGTCAGGCTTGTTCTTGTGCAGTCCCCACAGCCGGGACACAGCTTTGGAGTCGACCAGCTTGAACACTCCCTTCTCTCTGTTGGTCCACTTGATGTACTTGGGGCAGCACTCTTTGTCCTGCAGCAACTTCAGCAGGAACTCCCACAGGTAAGTTGTGGATCCTGCACAAACACGAATAAATAATGTAATTAATAATCACAATTAAAGGCAATGTACATTAATTAGTTATTAACGTTTATCTTTGAAGTAATTACATAATTTATCTTGAAGATTCTTGGAGCCTCACCTTCTCTGCTTTTCCTCTTCATGCCGGGCTGCTGGCCATTGGCGTCAGGAGGTTTGGGCTTGCGTCCTTTCTTTTTCATCCTGGGTGGGAAGCCCATGTCGCCAAGGAAGAAATCTTCAGCTGACGAGGAGGAGGAGGGAGAGGCTGTGGACGGCGCCGCTCCCATGCCCGAAGACACCATATGAGTCAAGTGCGAGGAGGACGAGGGGCCTTGGAGGGGGGAGGCGAGGCCTGACGGGTGCCCGGGGTAGTGAGGAGAGGTGACGCCGTAGGCTCCCGCACCAACACCTCCTGGAGACCCGGTGTCCATAAAACCAGACATGCTCACGCCGTAGCCCATCACTTGGGAATCTGCAAGGAAGAAGAGAAAACATTAGTCAAGTTATTCCAGACGTGGTGAGTCGCGTGATGTCTCAGTTCATTCAGTGGTATCTTAGCAGGTAAAACGCCCCAGACAGGTGCACCGTCATCCAACACCTGCGACAATATGTCTCTTGTGGCTACCAAGTACGTATACCCTCCCACACCTTCGCCCCCCCCCCCCCCCTCAGCTGGCCCGGCTAACACGCTAACCCTGCAGCGATCATGATGAGTCTTACCAGTCCCCTACAGCTTCATCAATTCGGTCGTTGGGGACACAAACAGTAACCGCAGGGAGCGTTCACAGCCTCATTAGGACTGCGAGGCTTCACCCGGGCTGGCCGGAAGTGTGGTTCAGGTCTTCACCTCCCGCCCCCGAGACAAAGAGAGGATCGTGCCTCCGCCGCGTCACCTTGGGGGCCGCTGTTACGCCGTTAAGTTTCTATAGCTAAAACCACAAATTGGCTCATCTTTATTCAGATCGCGTAAACTTGGGGGATACACTTCATTCCGGTCCAGAACAAACCTTTATCTAATTGAGACTCGTTTAGACTCGGCGTGTGACAAAACTGATCATGGACAATAATTTTGGTTAAGGGCGTTAACAGTGTTCATGGTCCATGAGACGATGATATGGTTCTTAGTAAGGACAGGGGACGGGAAGCGTTTCTGGCACGTTACCGAAGCTCCCGCCAAACGTCTGAGTTGGCAGCAGGATCAAGCACGGTTGCCAAGCAGGGATAGCGTTCAACATTAACTAAATGCCTCGCGATCATTCATTTCCTTTAACTTACGTTCCGGAAACTCATCAAGGCGTCTGTCGTCGCGTCAGGCAATGAGCGTCAGGACGCGGGTGGCAAGCGGTGCGGGAGATAAACACTCTGCTGGCGGCGTGTGGGCGTGCTTGTCGCGGAGCAGGTGGCGGGAAAACGGTGTCAACGCGCTACCTCAAGGTCGCGCCACCGTCCGCTGTGAAGCCTATTCTTAAATCCGCTCGCGGCCTCCTCTCAGGCCTCACATCTCACTCCACACTCATTCAAGAGGTGGTGCCTCTCTGCGGCGCCGCCGAGGTTGAGGGAAAACCACTTGGCGGCTCTCAGCGTCCACAACTCTAAAACGTGGAGTCGGGCAAATTGTTCACATTTTCATAAGGGATGATCCTCTACATGACGAGTGTCCACGATGCGCCCTCGACGCACCGGGTCTGTCTGACAAAAACACGACAACAATTTCCTGCCATAAAGTCGTCGTGTGCGTCGTCAGCAGCGCGAGGTGGTTTCCGGGTCCCTTGTTAGGCAGAAGGAGCATCGAAGAATGACTCACTGCTCCTTCTTCGCCGCTAACTCGCACTCAACGGGACGGTGTCAGTGTTTTAACACATTGTTATGGTGACATCAGCGTGAGGGCCGCAGTGGCGGGCGAGGCAGCCCGCCGCCGCACCAGACGAGGACAACATTTCCTGGATTCTTAATTGTGGCTGTGACGCGCGTGGTCGGGTGTACCACGGCGCTGTGTTATATTCGGGAGTGGCGGGTGTTTCCAGGTGACCTTGAGGTTGGTCACTCAACCCACCTTCACCCCTTTGTTCCTTGGCCGGACGATCCCGCCCTCCACCAATCACAGGCCGGATACCACGCCCTCCACCAATCAGAAGCCAGGTACCCTGCCTATGCAACCCGGCCGCCCAAGAACCATCCACGCAACCCTAACTCCAAATGCATCATTTTGCATGCCTTCTTTTTTTTTCTGTCTTAATGAGTGGCACTGCCACTAGCAACACCGTTACCTGTCTACAGGTGGACATTGGATGCTCTGTGGGACTGAGGGCGGCGGCGGGGCACGCGATACTGATCAATACAAATATTTCCAACATTTCCTCCTCCTCTAATCGACTGAGTGAACCGTACAGTCATGATGTGTTGTGTTGGCGTAAGAAGTTATGCGGGGAAAGAAAGGCGGCGGGGGAGGAGAGACGATGGGTGGAGGAGGAGGGGGAGGGGGCGAGGGAGGAGCTGAGGGTCATGCAAGGTCATTGGTTGCGTCCTCTGCGACCTTTGTTTCTTGGGTAATTATGTACCAATTTCACAAACATTCCACTATTGCCAACTGGAAGCGATTAAGGATGGAGTGGACTTCCTCCGCCTCAGGAATGTATGGAGTGTTTGTGTGGCGGCGATGACAGTGACGGATGGAGGAGGAAGAGGAGGTGGTGGTGGCGATGATGATGGGAGTGGTGATGGTGAAGGCACAAGTGATAGTGATGATGGTAATGAAGGTGGTGGCGGCGATGTTAGTGGTGGGGAGCAGTGACTTGCTGACTTTGAGCGCCACAGCAAGGTCACCACCACCACCACCACCACACCACTACCGCCACAACCCCCACCACCACCCTCCTCCTCCTCCTGTCCCCCCATTACACAACTCAAGAGGAAGAAAACAGAAGGGAAAAGAAAGAATTGGCAAGATATATGCACCCCTCAACCTCCCTCACAAGAGAACGCTCCCTAAACACGGGCGGCGCAAAAAAGCACATTACGGTCGCCCTTCACGAGTGACGGAAGACAAGCGAAATGAGGGTTCTGTAGCGACGAGGAGACTACAGCGGTGCCTGAGACGCCGCGGGAGGAGGAAGAAGAGGAGACTATACAGTGGGTCAGTGGGGTGTGGGTGGAGGGGAAGGAGGGAAAGAGGCAGTGTGGGTGTAATTTCCCCCTCACCCTCGTCCCATCCTTCTCTTCCCCTCCGCCTCGCCGCCAGCCCCCATGAGCGCTGCTCGGAGACGCGGGCCGGTGTGGGGTGGGTGGATGGGCGGCATTTCCGTTATCCAGTGGCCCGGGCCGTAGCGCGAATCCCCCGCACCCCCCCTCCACCCCCCGCCCCGCCCTTCCACCCTCAGACGACCCCGCCAACCCTTTAATTCCCGCCACAGCATCTTGGTCTGTCTGGTGAGCTGGGCGTCGTAGCGGTGGTGGTAGTGGTGGTGGTGGTGGTGTGAAGACGCGGGGCTCCCCACCACCACCTCGACACCAGCATCCGTCCCCACCACCACCACCACCATCACCACCGGCCGGACCAGTTAGCGAGGCTTACTCGTACTTTCTCGGGGTGAGGATGCACAGGTGCGTGAGTAGGTTTCTCTCAAGCTTCTCCCTCCTCCCACTCTCCCTCAGGGTGCTCCTCCACGCTCTCACTCTCTGGCAACTCTCACTAAAGAAAGTTCCGTCACGCGTCAGCCACGTCCGCCTCACGGGCAAGAGTTTCCCCGCCGCTCGCCGCCTCCCGCGTGTAGGCGTTCCGTGCACCTCGGGAGGGAGGCGAGGGGAAGGGGATCACGGACTGGTTTCTCTCCGCGCCGCCACCAGGCTGTGTGCGTCGCGTCTTGCGGGGAGCGTGGTGTTGGGGAGAGCGAGTCACTCTTAATTTGCTCACACGAGTCACGAATGCCGTGAACAACCACCTGTACACTTAACTACCCGTCATCCTCCCTCCCCTCCTCCCTACTTCTAACATTTCACTCACCCTCACACCCCCTTCTGTGGTAGCCTTTCCTCTTCTCCCCCTCTCCCCCTCCTAGCCTCCACACTGACGTCTGACCATTACAACAACACCACCACCAACAACAACTATCACCACCTTGGCCCAAATAAAGCGGGCCTTTTCCCTTCTATATCTCTCTCCTTCCCCTTTCCCTCCTGTCGCCTCGCCAAGCCGCCAAGACACTCACGTTACTGCCATACGGTAGCAACATGGCCTGAATTCTCACCCTCAGCCCACCCGAGGCTCCCACCTCCCCCGAGTGAGGCCACCACACCTGTCAGTGGTTGTATGTCAGCTTGACGCACACCTGTTGCTCCCGACATTACGCCTCACGGTAGCAGTGCGCCAAATGAAGTGGCCTCATTACCCGGGGTTTGAACGCGCATTTGCCGCAACACCCACTAATCCTTTCACGCACACACTCTCACTCTCCTCTTTCATAATGCAAAAGTGAATGCTCCCTAATTTACTTTCCTCAGCCGCTGTCTCGTTTCATGGTTAAGGTTATTCCTCCGCTGGGACCCGACACCTCAGCGACCTTTAGGCCACGGGGGAAGGGCGAGGGACATCGGGGAGCTTGTGAGGAGGGAGAGGTGGTTGGGAAGTGCTGACAGGAAGGGTGATAACAATGATGGGAATGATGATGAATAGGAGTGTATACTGTTATTTACGGTAGTGATGGAGGTGTTGGTGGTTGTAACGGTAGTGCTGTTGGTGTGGCAAACATGTATTGGCATTAGACATGACAACAGTGGGCAGGGGAGTGTATACCTAATATTCTCCACACAGGTGTCACAACTGGGAAGGGATCAGAAAGGCCGCCTCAGTCACACCCTCGAGAAAAGGTGAAGGCGGCACCGTTGTACAGGTGGCAAGAAAATGAGCTCTTTTAGGAAAACTAATGGAACAGGGGAACTCTTGGCCAATATCCAATCAGCCAGGTGACACAGGTAACATGACGAACAGGTGAGAGGAAAAAGGCAGAGGCAGTACGTGAGAAGGAAGAGCAAGTGTGTGTGTGTGTGTGTGTGTGTGTGTGTGTGTGTGTGTGTGTGTGTGTGTGTGTGTGTGTGTGTGTGTGTGTGTGTGTGTGTGTGTGTGTGTGTGTGTGTGTGTGTGTGTGTGTGTGTGTGTGTGTGTGTGTGTGTGTGTGTGTGGACTATTTCCTGTGGGTAGAGTATGCACGTTCAAGTACGAGTTTGGGTTAGACAAGGGCAGGAATAGTCAGTCAGTATATACCTTGTGGGCGGGAGAAGGTGGGCGTGTGGGGCGGGAGCGACGGGGACCGCATGTGGAGAGGCTGAGGCGAGTAGGTCGGATGGAAGGATGGGAGAGGACCACCCGCCTCCATGCCTGACGTGGGAGATTCCGGCGTCCGAGACCCACACACTGCACCGGGAGAAAAAGACAAGGAAGGTAGAGTGGAGGCGAAGAGCAAAGGCAACGAAATAACCAGAAAATAAGGGGATAAAATAGCAGAGCATGTATAAGTTATGGAGAACAGGCGATGGCTGACTGGAGGGAATGTGCAGATCTGGGCAAAGAGGTTTTGTGAGGTGTTGAGGGAGCTGGGGACATGGCCGGAGGGTGCAAGGGTGGGTGGAACGGAGGGAGAGAGGGAGGGATGAGAAGGATGAGAGAGAGGGAGTAAAGGAGGATGAGAGGAGAAGAGGCAAGCATCAAACCTGACCTGACTATTGTGTGTGTGTGTGTGTGTGTGTGTGTGTGTGTGTGTGTGTGTGTGTGTGTGTGTGTGTGTGTGTGTGTGTGTGTGTGTGTCCGCGCGCTGGTCGGCGGAGTAAATGTATCTCCTACATCAATTAACCTAACAACAGCTCCATTCTACACATCCATAAACAGCTAGCACGCGCGCGCGCACGCACGCACACACACACACACACACACACACACACACACACACACACACACACACACACACACACACACACACACACACACACACATTTTTTTTTCACCACAACAACGTAGGGTGTTAAATTTTAGAGATTGAACCAAACTTTTTTTCCGTTAATCTAATGAATATTGTGACCGTTCCTTTCTCACACTCTCTCTCTCTCTCTCTCTCTCTCTCTCTCTCTCTCTCTCTCTCTCTCTCTCTCTCTCTCTCCTCGGGCAAAGTGTGGAAGGCTGTTTCCTTACTTCCCTTTTAGGTTGAGGTCAACTTTCTCCTCCAAAAATACCTCCTTGACCTCTCCCATGGCGGTCAGTCAACAACACCTGCCTGACCTGAGGTGACCCGCTGACCCTCGCTGACCACCACAGAATGAGGGCAGCCCCACTTCCGCCCCTACTGACAATGAGTGCTCTCTCTCTCTCTCTCTCTCTCTCTCTCTCTCTCTCTCTCTCTCTCTCTCTCTCTCTCTCTCTCATGCACATTTGTATTCCTTCCTTTACATCTACACACAAACACACACACACACACACATTTTCTTTGTAGTTTCCTTCGTAATTATTTTTAACAATTCTGCATTTTTCCTTTATTTTAGTCGTGTAATGATTCCTCCTCCTCCTCCTCCTCCTCCTCCTCCTCCTCCTCCTCCTCGTGGGAAAGGAAGTGCTCGTCTGAGATCGGTAACTTGAGACTTCACTAGGTCAAATAGGCCTCCACTTGGGGATCAGGAGGAGGGGAAGAAGGAAAGGGTAGCGGTTGGTAAATACACTGGTCATCCATGATACTAAATATGAGGAAGGGAAAAGGGGAAGGGAGGAGGAGGAGGAGGAGGAGGAGGAGGAGGAGGAGGAGGAGGAGGAGGAGGAGGAGGAGGAGGAGGAGGAGGAGGAGGAGGAGGAGGAGGAGGAGGAGGAGGAGGAGATTTAGGGATTTAAGATTAGTTTATTGACACCTTTCCATTCTTTGCTTGTTTGTTTGTCCGGAAGGTAAATGAGGAAACGAAAGAAAGGAAAAAAAAAATCGCACTTCAAACCTGTTTTTCTTCAGTTGTTTTCCTTCCTTGTTTCGTTTTCCTTCTTTTTTTTTGTGCTTGTTTGTTTCTTTGTTCCTTTTTCTCATTTGACGTTCATTCTGTTCTCCCTCATTTGCATTTCTCATCGTTTTAAGATTAATTTTTTTTTAACATTGGCGCACACACACACACACACACACACACACACACACACACACACACACACACACACACACACACACACACACACTCTCTCTCTCTCTCTCTGCTATCATTCATCTGCTTGTCTGCCTTTTCCATTCCTCTCCTTTCTCTTTCCCTCCCTTATCTCTCCTTTTCTTCCCTATCTCTCTCTCCTGCCCGACGGACTCAGTGCGTCATGGGGTCCGAAAGAGAAACGAGAGAGAGAGAGAGAGAGAGAGAGAGAGAGAGAGAGAGAGAGAGAGAGAGAGAGAGAGAGAGAGAGAGAGAGAGAGAGAGAGAGAGAGAGAGAGAGAGAGAGAGAGAGAGAGAGAGAAATGGTTAACACAAAGAAATACTTAAATCAGAGACTCAGTAAGTGAGCAGTGAGTCGGGAGGAGTGTGTGGGGAGAGAGAGGGAGAGTGGAGTGCGTGGAGGTGTGGGCTGAAGTAGTACTAACAGGAGCAATAAGTCGTTAAGTCGTGAGTTTGTGAGTGCCTGAGGGGAGGGAGGGTTTGGGTGGGTGGGGGGTGAGTGCCGGTGCCTGGGTGTTGCGTGGCAGGGAGTGTGCAGACGTGGGAGTGCGTGGGAGGTTGGCGTGGGAGGGAGGTGTGGTGCTGGTATGCGTGGGAGGGATCGTGGTGAGTGCTGTGCGGGGCTGGGGTGGTGAGTGAGGGGGGGGACGTACCTGTGAGGTGTAGTCTGGTCTTGGACTCGTCATTGCTGGCGTGGCCGCTCGAGGAGTCCACGTCGGACACGCCTGAGTCCGCCGGGGAGGGCGGCAGCGACCCCACCCACTGCAACGACAATAACAACAACACTCAGAAGCAGCACATGACCTGCGGCAAACACTCTTCTACTGCGCCATGTGTGTGTGTGTGTGTGTGTGTGTGTGTGTGTGTGTGTGTGTGTGTGTGTGTGTGTGTGTGTGTGTGTGTGTGTGTGTGTGTGTGTGGTCACCACCGCGTGCTCCGGGCGGTGCTATAGTGTGGTTAACAGTATGTGTGCTGTGTCATGTTCCACTGTAAGAAGTGCTACCAAAGTTTGCTTGCCGCTGTGGGCCACGCGCGGCGCCGAGGTTAGCAAGACTAGGCTACCTTAACACTTTCTATTGCTAATGAATCACGCATCCACCCAGATCTTTGCTGCGACGCTTCATATCGCATTGCTCTCGCCGTCATCAACCACCGCAACGAGCCACATAGCTCACGCCGCCACGCTGAGCTCACGGGGAGACGAGGGCATTAATGGCGTGGGTGTTGAGTGTAGCGGGCGAGGGCGTCGAGGTAATGGGTGAGGGTGAGGAGGGAGGGGGGAGCGTCGCAGTGCGGGCCGCGGGGCTCATCCGCCGCGGGGTCAGGGTCGTTTACGGCTCCCGGATGGCCGGTCGCTTCTCTTTCTGGTACGGAGGGTACGAACGTGGTTGGGGGGAATCGTTAGAAGGAAAGGGGAGGAAGTTAAAAGGGAGGAGCGCTTCCCCTGTATGACAAAAAAAAGTAGTATTGGCAAAATGCTGAACTTGATACAAAGTAGGAGTCGATCACACATGAGAGGCACAGTGGCGTCTGCACCATATGGTAACCTTGTGATTGTGATAAACAGCCGTCTGATGGCAGGAAGATATGTTTTTAGGGGAGAAATAACCTAAGAAAGAATTCTACGGAGAAAGGAACCCCAGTGGCAATTTCTTCCTCCGTCCAATGGGAGCGTGGCGGAGGACGTGACTCGGGCGCTCACTGAAATGTTTGAAAAGGTCCCTCTCCGCCAGTGTTCTTGCTTCTCGCAAGCAAACTTTTCTTTTTCTCAGACTCCTTCCTGAATCTGCACTTTCTTCCGTTAGATGAGAGTACGCCAAATATATGAGTGCCACTTTCTCTGCAAGAAGTGAAATCAAAGTCCTTAAATGGTCCGGCGAACGAGGGCGGGGGCGTCCGGGAGGCGGCGCGGGGGGCGGGGGCCGGTTGGACGCCCCCGCATAACCTTCACTTCCAGGCTCAGTCCTTCCGCGCGTCTTTAAAAAGTGCGTCACAAGCCGCCAGTGACGTAACTGCCGCTATTTTGGTGTGGATCAATAGGTAACTTTGCGATCAGGCGGTACCGCGTTCGAGTTCTCTCCCCTCGGCTTGGACTCGCCGGCCTGACGCTCCCCGGCGCGGCCCTCGCCGCGCCCCATGCATCTGGGATGGGCAAATTAGAGTTATCTTAGTACAATAACTGTTCAGCAGTGTTTGGAGAATGTGCAGGGGCAGAGAGACAGCTCACGGTGGCGGCCACAGCAGCGGCGTGACAACTTCCCGAACAGTCGTACCCTTGACAACCCAGGCCGCTCAGTGACGTCACGACCTGAGTTGCCGCAAGGTCCATGATGTGTTTCAACTTTCGTGTTCAGCAATGCACGGCAGCTTTCGAGCACGACCCACCCCCGCCTCCAGCCAGACACGGCGAGGACACACGCCCTCCCCAGGCCACAGGACCGCCACACAACGCGGCGTGGTGGGTGTGGTGTGAGGTGAAGCCGAGGAAGAACTTTGTGTGGGCGGCGTGGTGAAGTAACCTTGACGGACTCCCGGAAACTGGAATGTGCAAGCTAACAGGCTTTCTCGTCCCTGGAATGGTCTAAGAGCTAGACGAGCAGCTGCTTCCCTCTCCCTAAAACCCTAGAAACCGAAGACACCAACGGACCACCGCACATAGACAACTTTTACCCAGGTGGCGCCGCAAACGACTGCAAGCTTTCCAGGAGAAAAGAAAAAACATACTCTGGAGTCTGGCCTAAGAAAACAGAGTTTATTCTGGACGCCGGAGAACACAAGAGCTTCCAGGAATCCTTAATAGGGTACAGCGCCCCTCCTAGAAGTCGGTGCATGAAGCTCAAGGGTGAAAAACAAAGCTTGCTCTGAGATGCAATTTCCGAACGAGAAATCCTAGTCCGGCTGTCCGTCAGGGCTTAAAAGAGAGCGAAGTGGCGGGCGCCTGCAGAGGGGTCAGAGGCGACGACACACCATGACCTCACGAAGGGCGACTCATGAACATCGAGGTCAGGCAGTATGAAAAGTTAAGACAAAAATTCTAGGCGCAACATGAGAGGAGAGGAAAAAGGAGGAGGGTAAGGAATAGGAGCAAGGAGGAAATGGCGAGGAAACGGAGAGGAGGAATACGGTGAGAAGGATTGAGGACGAGGGAGGGAAAAAATTGGGGACGTGGGCGGAAGAAGAATGAGGAGGAGGAGGAGGAGGAGGAGGAGGAGGAGGAGGAGGAGGAGGAGGAGGAGTCACGCAGCGGTAAGTTGCGCCACGGACAGAGTTGGTGGTGCGTCGGAGTACGTGAGTATGTAATACGCCCACACGAGAGAGAGAGAGAGAGAGAGAGAGAGAGAGAGAGAGAGAGAGAGAGAGAGAGAGAGAGAGAGAGAGAGAGAGAGAGAGAGAGAGAGAGAGAGAGAGAGCTACACTTACCAGAGGTATTGGGCTGGGTGGCCGAGTAGGCTGTGCGGTGGCCAGCGTGGGCGGCGGGGTGGGGCGGGTAGTTGCTGTACAAGTTGGAGGTGGTGGTGGCGGAGGCGGTGGATGAGACAGGGGGGCCATTGGGACCGTTCTGGTGGGGGCTCATCACCTGGCCCGAGGAGAGCAGGTCCTGGAGCATCTGTTCCCGCGACCTGCCCACGCCGCCCGTGAGGTGGTGGTGATGGTGGTGGTGGTGGAGAGAGGACTCGTTGTGGTGGTGGTGGTGGGGGTGAACGCCTCTGCCACCATCGGTATCCACTGGGGAGGAGAGAGAAAAACATGGTTACACATCATTCTTTTTCTTAGTAGTGTTCATGGTAAACACACACACAGACACACAGTTGGAGAGAGAGAGAGAGAGAGAGAGAGAGAGAGAGAGAGAGAGAGAGAGAGAGAGAGAGAGAGAGAGAGAGAGAGAGAGAGAGAGAGAGAGAGAGAGAGAGAGAGAGAGAGAGAAGCAATACAAAGCTTTCCAACATCCGCCTGAAAAATAAAGACACCAACATGTTTCTTTGCAAACACACACACACACACACACACGCGGGAACGGAGGCATGGAGGGAGGGAGTGAAGGATGGACTGACGGATGGACAGGATCAATTTCAAGGCGTTTCAGACACACTCAGCCTGGAGAAAAGCCTCCCTTCATGGCGTGCCCCGCGACACCCAAATGAGACTAGAATTTATTGCTTCCTATAATTGATGATCACGACCGTAGCGCGCACCAATCCATCACACACACACACACACACACACACACACACACACACACACACACACACGGACGGACGGACGGACAGATAGCCAGATAGGAAGACGGACAATCAAATACTATCACGTAAGGAGGGGCAAGGCCTGGGGCGACAGTGACCTACTTAGATAAGGCGAGTGAAAAATAATGACAACTGGATGGGAGGGAAGGTGAAATAAGAAGGCAAGGGAACAAACACTTGCATGTTGAGTAAGGGTAGTGCTTGCAGTCTTGAGGAGTGGAGGAGGAGAAGGAGGAGGAGGAGGAGGAGGAAGGAGAGGGTGGAGAGAGTGAGGGAAATCAGTGGTGTGTATGGATATAGAGGAGGTCGCGGGCAGAATGTTCGGGTGTGTTATCTCGCTGGTGGTGATAAAGGAAGAGGTAAACAGAGTCAGGTGTTGGGGACGAGAAGAACCACGAGGTGAGACATGTGCTTACTGCAGCCTGACACACCCCCCCCTCCCGCCGCCCCGACCGCTACTACTACTTTCTGATATGAGGGCTGATAACAAAAACGGCTACTACAGCTATCACGATCACTACTACTGCCACTATCACGCCTCCTTCCTCCTTCTAGCACTACTACAATTACTACAAAAACTACAACTACTACAAATACTCTAAAAGTGAAACCTCAGAATACCCCCCATGTTGTTTAAATATCTCTGGACACTAAGCATCATAAACAAGGTCAACATTTATCTCCAAGCCGTGACCTCTCCCGTGTGACCCTGTGTGTGTTTACCCTTCCTCCCCACCACCCCCACTATCTCCATGACTCCCCCTTATGCCAAGGCACCCCCATCCTCCCCCTCGGCCCTGGGTAGCTAGGTCATTCTGGACTTTGTTGGTGAAGGCATGGGTTTAGGAGTGGGAGTTGGGGTGCTGGAGGGGGAGGAGCGAGGTCATGCAAGGCCGACTTGGGTCCAATTATGTGTGTGTGTGTGTGTGTGTGTGTGTGTGTGTGTGTGTGTGTGTGTGTGTGTGTGTGTGTGTGTGTGTGTATTCATGTGTACATATATTTGTAAGTGAGTTTGTATGCATTACGTGTGTGTGTGTGTGTGTGTGTGTGTGTGTGTGTGTGTGTGTGTGTGTGTGTGTGTGTGTGTGTGTGTGTGTGTGTGCGTGTGCGCACGAGAGAGCGGGCCCGGAGTGAGTGAGAGTGGTGTGAAAGTGGGTCACCCTGAACTAGACCTACATACACGAGCCCCGCTAAGACGAACCAACCCCGTTACCCCGTCCACAGTCTCGATACCTTGACGTGTGCAGCCACCCTACCGCGCCCTGCCCAACCCTGCCCTGCACACGACGCCCTCGGGAGCTGAGAACACGCCCAGACAAGGAAGACGCCCCAATGCACACACACACACACACACACACACACACACACACACACACACACACACACACACACACAGACACCACACGCAGAGACACGAGTGAGAGGGAATTACGTGAGCATATGACAAGTAATCTAATCCAAAGAAGAATACATCTCCTACTCTTCACTTCTTACCTATAGAACAAGATTGTAACCCTTTACTTAAGATAACAAATTGATACTACAACCATAACAGCTGATAAGACCACGACGACGACGACGACGAGGAGGAGGAGGAGGAGGAGGAGGAGGAGGAGGAGGAGGAGGAGGAGGAGAAGTGGGAGAAGATACATACTCATACCCTCATTTCAACTCTTCAATCAATCAAATCCTCAATCGAATTCCTCACTTATCCACAAAAGGAAGAAGCTTAACCCAACCCCATCCTTCTACTCCTTTACCGAGGGGAGCTGGAGTGGGGAGTAAGGGAAGGGTGGGGGGAGTGTGACGTGCCCCGAGTGTGAAGGCCGCAGGTTGAGAGGAAGCACGGAGGAAATGGCATTGCGAGAGATGGGTGTGAGGGGAGGGGGAGAGGGGAAAGGAAGGGGATGAGGGAGAGGAAGAGAAGGGGGCGACAGGAAGAGGGAGGAGAGAAACGTAAAAGACAAGAGGAGGAGGAGGAGGAGGAGGAGGAAGGAGGAGGGAGGAGGAGGAGGTGAGGAGGAGGAGGAGGAGGAAAGGAAAGGAAAAGGAAGAGGAAAACTAGTGGAGAGGAATGGAAGACTGGCAGAGGCGGAATCAGGAGAGTAATGGAGGAGGAGGAGGAAGGTCGGTGGAGGAGGATGGCGAGTTGGTGAAAAAATATAAAGAGAGGAGGAAGAGGAGGAGGAAGATGAGGAGGCAAAGACGGTGAAGGGAGATAAGGAGTTAGTAAGGGAGATGGAGGATAAGGGTATAGGAGAGAGAGAGAGAGAGAGAGAGAGAGAGAGAGAGAGAGAGAGAGAGAGAGAGAGAGAGATGGAGAGAGAGAGAGAGAGAGAGAGAGAGAGAGAGAGAGAGACAACAATACCCAACAGTTTTACACCCTTCTCACAACTGTTACATAAACATTATCTGCACTGAGGACACGGTGATGCTGCTGCCCCCTGCCATTCCCCCGCCCCCTGCCTCCTCTTACACTCCCCCTCACCTCCCTCCGTGGCCTCGATACCCTCACCCCTCATGTCCCTCACAAGATACCAGTCCCCCACCAACCCCCTACTTCATCCGCCTTGTCAATCACCGATCCCATTGCTCCACCCCCTCCTCTTCTCTCTCTCTCTCTCTCTCTCTCTCTCTCTCTCTTCTCCTCTCTCTCTCTCTCTGAGCAACCTTCACTAATCCTTTTACCTCCGGTCTTCCCCTTCATGTAACTTCCTCACTGTAACGCTAAAGATTATTGCGTCGAGCACACACACACACCACACACGCACACACACACACACACACACACACGGCTTCTATATCCAGTAAAAAATGTCGGACTGCTATGCAACGTTCAAATCCACCACCCTTCCACCTCTTCCCTCCCTCCTGTCCATCCACCACTAAACGTACAGTCCCTTCCTCAATAATTCCCACAGTCCTTCTCTTCCCTTCCCTTCCCTTCCCTTCCTCTCCCTGACATAACACTTCAAACTTCCTCCCTCCATTCCACTGTTGTTGTCGTTGTTACTATTTGTTGTTAGTATTCGTAGAGTAACACCGGATGTGTCTTTTCTTTTTTAAGTTACGAACGTTTATTATTCAGACCAAGTGTGCGTGTGAGTGTGTGTGCTGTGTGATGTGTGTGTGTGTGTGTGTGTGTGTGTGTGTGTGTGTGTGTGTGTGTGTGTGTGTGTGTGTAACCTTATTACCTTAGTGGTGGTGGTGGTGGTGGTGGTGGTGGACCAAGTTACTTTCACCACCACCAGCAGTACGCAACCCAAGACACAAGGCCGCCTCCCCCACCCTCCCTCTTCCACTTCCCCTCTCGCCATATGAGGGAAGAGGAGGGAGAGGGAGACGTGGAGAGGAGGGGGGAGGGAGAGTGAATTTGTTCTCAGTCGTTCCTGTTCACCTACGCTCGTTTGTTTGTATGAGTTTGTTATACTCCCCCCCCCCACTCTCTCTCTCTCTCTCTCTCTGATATGTGCTACTAAAAATGAAGTGTGTGCGTGCGTGCATATGTGTGTGTGTGTGTGTGTGTGTGTGTGTGTGTGTGTGTGTGTGTGTGTGTGTGTGTGTGTGTGTGTGTGTGTGTGTGTGTGTGTGTGTGTGTGTGTGTGTGTGTGAATCAGCGCCAGGTGAGGTCACTGACTAAGCAAAGACTGAATAAAAATAAAGAAAAAACACAAATAACGTGACCTTTGATGACGTAATCCAGGATACACCTTCCCTCTTCGCAAGTCAGGTGAGGGAGCGGCAAACACACCGTACTTCACCACCTGCAGCGCCTTCAGGTAGACTTAAACATTACCTGGCACCACCACGAGAGAGAGAGAGAGAGAGAGAGAGAGAGAGAGAGAGAGAGAGAGAGAGAGAGAGAGAGAGCGAGAGAGAGACGAGAGAGAGAGAGGCTGTTACATCTGAGCCGTCACAAGGACAGCACGTGTGGTAGCGAATGAGCGGCGTAGGCGCGGAACGAGAAAAAAAAAAAAAAATACGGAAGCGTGAACAAGTGCGCGTGGCGGAGGAAGAGACGGGGAGAGGGGAGAGGGGAGAGAGGGAGAGGAGGGAACGAGCACTGTATACAAACAAAGGCCTAGAAACAACATCCCAAAAAGTCGAGGGAAAAAGAGGAGTACGAGTATGAGAGTGAGAGGGGCGAGAAAGAGAGAGAGAGAGAGAGAGAGAGAGAGAGGAGAGAGAGATGAGAAGAGAGAGAGAGAGAGAGAGAGAGAGAGAGAGAGAGAGAGAGGAAAAAGGCACGGAGATAATGAAGACCTGTCAGGTGAGACAAATGCATCCCCGGTGACAGGTGCATGGCGCGGGAGGGTACACGGGCTCCAGGGGCTATGAGACCAGGTACTCGGCCTCCACGGGTATAAAGAGACAGCTTGATCTATTTTCTCTACTGTTTCCCCACTTCACCCCCCTCCCCAACCCGCTGTCCGCCTCGATTTGCCTTCCTCTTCTCCCCTCCCTATCTCCTCTCCTCTCCTTCGTCGTCCCTCCCCCTGCCACGCTTGTCTCCCAGGGACACTTCAGACGCCTCAGTGATTTCGGTTTTTGCTTCAATATTTGTAATACACGGAAGATGAACGTGTGTGTGTGTGTGTGTGTGTGTGTGTGTGTGTGTGTGTGTGTGTGTGTGTGTGTGTGTGTGTGTGTGTGTGTGTGTGTGTGTGTGTGTGTGTTGAAGAGTTAGATGCATTCAGTCCTTACACAACAACCATTCCAAGTTACAAACACTTTACATACATATATACATACAAGGGAAGGTGTTTTCACTCATCAATACAGACCCAAACAACTAAGTATAAAAAACACAGCATGTACACACAACACACTTAATGGAAGTGAAAAGTTTGCGTGAACAAATATTTTTAAGCCATTTATAGAGCGAGCAAACAAACTCCCCAACTCTCATAACGTACTCGTGTGATCGGCGCGCGTCCGGCAGCTCAGCCTTCCTTCCAGGCCTCCTCGCCGCGCACACCCGGACGTGGGCATTCAGCGGCCAAGTGACAAATGAGCCGCTGCCCGTCACCGGTGGGGCCTCAACTCCCCTTCAGCACCCGAGATCTCCCTCACCTCGCCCGGCACGCTATCTACACTGCCCTCCCTTCTATGGTATCTTATCACCATCGTTATTATTATTATCATCATCATTACCATTTACTTGCCCTTTCAATTGCAGCAATATATTGAAGTGGCAGAGATGAAGGTGGAAAGCGACAACCTGCCCAGCAGGTCATAGTCATGGTCACCGGTAACCTGCCCGCGGGTGACACTCTCCGCCGCAATGCCACCGCCGCCGCCACCACCACCACCACCACCATCACCACCGCCACCGTGTAGACCGGTTGTAAACAAAGCGGAACACAGGAAACCTGATTTTAACCTGTTCGATCCGATGGAATGGAAATAAAAAATAATTGAAGTAACTTTATCGGAAAGCTGACAGACGTGAGGGGAAGGGGCGGGGGGATGGAAGAGGGAGCGAAGCAGGCGACGAGACAACTCATTCCGTCTTGGTGTGTCAACAAGACGACTGCGCCGGCCAAGGCACGAGGCTCAAGCTGACCACTGAGTGAGACTGGCGAGGCTTTGACGAGGACCTCCGTCTTTTCACCTTGACTTGCAGCATGAGTGTGTGCAGCAGGGCAGTGGAAGGTGGGGGGGTGGCTTGGGAACCGCAATGCTGCTACACAATCCGGAGGTAGTGAGAGTGCCTGGCTCGTCGCCGCATCCCGGACTTAGCGAGAGGCGCCTCGCAGGACGCGGGGGGCGCCGTGTGCACTTCCTGCAGACACCACAAATACGAATTCTGGGCTGGGTGAGGCCTAGCGACGATGAATTAGAGATGGAAAGAGAGGAATAAATAAAAGATGAAGAAAAAAAAGAGAGGCTTGGCACCCGCGCGGCAAAGTGTGCCAGTGGGTCAGGCGAAAGTGGCTGGCTGGCTGGCTGGCTGGTGGGGGGGATGGAGGGGGTAGGATGGAGGAAGGGTTGAGGGAGGGAGAGCCGTTGAGCAACCCCTCCACATCCTAAACCCCGCCAGCCTCCCTCCTGACGCCCGCCACCGGCGCCTCACCTCAAGTTCAGCGTAATTGTTACTTATTCCCCTCGAGCACCTCAGCCTCGGGAGGAAATCAGCACGCCAATCAGTATGCGGGGCCCCGGCGGGCGCAGGACGTGGAGGAACGCTGTAGGAAAGAGGAACACCGCCGCCATATAAAGAGACGTGGTAGGCCGAGGGAGTAGATCAAATAAGTGACAGTTCCCTCTTGGTCTAAGCGTGACAATGGAGAAGAGTGGAGGGGGATAGCCAGTCAGGGTGAGGGGGGGAGGGAAGGACGCTGACGCAGGAGGTCCGTACACAATGAGGAGGCGAGGAAGGAAGAGGAGGGAAAGTTTTGTTATGTTGTTCCTCTATTAAGGTATTTCCTTCAGCCGCAACCCCCACGCTGACAAACACCCCCTCCTTCCATCATTACTGGCGTTGTCATCATCGTCATCACCACAACTACAGCCTACTAACTAACCTCAGCCACCACCGCAATTACCTCTAACCTTCTACAGCGCGCGCACACACACACACACACACACACACACACACACACACACACACACACACACACACACACACACACACACACACACACGTGAAGGGTTCAACGACTCGTCAGCTGAGAGCGAGGTCAGTCATGGCTCAAATGCTGGTGATTATGTGTGTGTGTGTGTGTGAGGGTCACAATGCCACTGGGACTCCCACACAATCATCTGACTCACGATCCGCCGTGCGCTATGAATAACTGTCGCCGATGTTTCGTGTCATCAAGAATATGATTCAATAGTAATAACAGTAATAATAATAATAAAAATAAAAATAATAATAATAATAATAATAATAATAATAATAATAATAATAATAATAATAATAATAGAAAAAAAAAACGAGATGCAAGAGAAGAGCGAGTTTCTTGTTCACGTGTTAATTAAACCCTGTTGACACTTGGCGTGATAGGACGAGACGGTGGCTGCAGCAGAGGCCTCGGTTCTCGGCCACCTCGCCTTGAAGGGAAGGAAGGAGGGAAGGAAGAAAGAGCGGGGACTGGGAAAGGAGGGAAGGGAGGAGCAGAGAGGGACGACGGCAACTTTCCCTCTCACTCACTGACACAACCCGAGGGCCGCCGCGTTCCTATTGGTCCACCCCGTTTGCTGACGTCACCGCCGGATTCTTTGACGTAATAGGACAAAAAAAAGTTAAACACACCAGCGGAGAAGCAGATAATACTCCGGATGGATTTACGTGGATGTATAAAAGGCGCTCCCCAAGTAGTAGTGGTGGTGGTGGTAGTGGTGAATCTTGAGGGAAAGGAAGAGGGGAGAATCAGGAGTGAGGGGGTTAGGAAGGGGAAGCACCGCCGCTCTCACTCACTCACAAAAACGGAGGTCAGAGAGAATCGAGGACCGTCTCACTTTCTGCTGGTTTGCATAACACGAGGCATAAAGTGACTTCCTTCTCGCTGTGTGTGTGTGTGTGTGTGTGTGTGTGTGTGTGTGTGTGTGTGTGTGTGTGTACGTATAACTATGCAAGCAAGAGTTTGTCCTTGTCAAACCACCCACCCCCCGCCTCCATGCTGACTCAATAGTAACCTGCTGATGCCCTCTGAATGGTGCTGACGCTGCCGCGGAGACCTCACTGACACGGCTGCCACTCACGCAGGCTTCCGGCTGACCCAACTCTCTTCGCTTGCTCCTCACAACTTCCGCCTCGAGACTGGCCAACCACAAGAACCCTCACTGCGTGCCCTCGCCCCGCCTCCCTGCTTCTCTCTCGCACGAGACACCATCTCCAACACTTCCGAGAGGAGCGTAAAAGAAAACAAAGACGCACAGACAACCATCATTTAAACGCGCCTCCCCACGTCCAAGGTCCGCCCGCCCGCAAACCATCTTCGATATCATTAGTGCGGGGGCTCACTTGGCTAAAATAGCGGGACACAAAAACAGCGTTCTCTTGGCGTGCCCGAGAGGTGAGCTGGCACGGGGAGGGATGCTGGCTGGAGGAAAGGAAGAGGGAGGGAGAGGAGGTGGTGGAGTGAAGGGAAATGAAGGCACGCGTGGAAATAATTCAGTATATTCCACCTGTTTCCCTTCTCCTGATCCAACAGCATGCCAGGCCACGTACACCTGTCCGCACGTGTCTGCCTTGGCGTGAATGGACGAGGGAAGGGCGGCAGGTGAGGAAACACTCAGCCGGGAAAGTGGACATCTTTCAAAATGTTGGTAAAAAAGCAAAATAACATAAATGATGAAGGTTACATGCAAGTAGTAAGTTTGGAGAGAGAGAGAGAGAGAGAGAGAGAGAGAGAGATGAGAGAGAGAGAGAGAGAGAGAGAGAGAGAGAGAGAGAGAGAGAGAGAGAGAGAGAGAGAGAGAGAGAGACCGGCATGTCAGTTGGAAAAAAAGTAAGCTGACAAGTACGGGTGAGTACAAGGCCAAGGGGAGGGAGGGAGGGAGGGAGGGGCCATGACGGAAGGGAAGGTAGGTATGGCAAGATGTGAGATATTCGAGGGACAGCGATCGCGGTGACGCGTGGCGAGTGCCGGGCACGGCCTCGAGTTTACCTGTCGGGCAGGGCTGAGCTGACTTACCCACCTGGCACTTGGCACGGTGCCGCTCTTACCGCCCATGACTCTGACTCACCGATCAGACACCCTCCCTCTCCCCTTAATGTTGACTGGTGGTCCTCAAGCCTTCCCTAATGGAGAACATGACTGCCGCCGACAGGTTTTGAAGGATGTCAGTAAAGAGTTAGGTGCAAAATTCTTTTCCTCTTCAAGCCTCCACCTGACGACCTCGGCGATGGTCCGGCAGGTGTGGCCTCCAAGGTGACCCCAGGCTGACCCAGGCAATGCGTGGGGGCCGAGACCTTGAGCCTGCTGTGCCCCCTGTTTCATAACGGATCCTCCGAGGAAACACACAGCTGTAGCTATTAACATTCCTCCTGAGGACGAAGTCAATCAGATGACGTAACCTTCCGCCTCTCCCCATCGTGACCCATCTCCGTCGTCGCCGACACCTCTGCCACGTGAGCGTCTTGGCCAACACTTCGCCTCAAACGCCAAATCCGGAGAGAAAACTGTTTCCTCAAAGCCACGATCTCTAAATTTTCTCTTTTCTTCCGAGATATTTTTACGCCATACGCCAAATGCAGGCGCTGTGGAGACGAATGTGCGGGAGGCGCCTGGACGAGGAGGCGCGGGCAGCATGAGGCGGTGGAGAAAGGATTACTGGTCACGTCAGCGGATCCTCGTGGTCAAGGAATAAAACAAAAGGGTTTGCAGAGAATGTAAAACCGACCACAAGTTTTACTACAGGCTCAGTCTTTTGACACAAGCCTTTCTTTGTCCACGAGTCGGTGCATCCCCCGTGCCGGGAGGGAGCTGGACCTTGGCGGCGGCCAGTGAAAGCCTCGCCTCGGCACAGCGGCGAGACGACCTCCATCTAGGGTCGGTGAGGGGTGAATGGGACTAAGGTGCTGCATGGGAATTTCACGCGACTCAGAACATGTACACATTTATATAATATCTGGGAGGGGAGTGCGGGGGGGGCGGCGCACCTCTGGCAGCGCGGGTTTGTTTACTTGGTGCCCGTTTTCCTGCAGCCAGACCCGAAGAGGCGCCAACCGGAAGCGTAACTTTGGCGCCAACACCTGTGCCCCCTCCCCTCCCGGCGGCCGCACCCCGCCAAACACTATAACACCTGACACTCGAATCAGCGGTCACAAGACGCTTCCTTCACACCCGCATGTGCCCCGCCCGGCGGTGCGGCACGCGCCGAGGGCCCTCCACTGGAGCACAGAGACCCTCCAATCCCGCAAGAGGCGCCCCGCGTGGCAGAGAGGCTAAATTCGGACCTGTGGGAGTATTTTAAGCTCAGAGTTTCCTTATACAAGGTGAGGAGGAGGGGGACGGGAAGGGGGTCGAGGGAAGATAGGAGGGACTTGTCTATTGATCCACTCGGCGGGCTGTCCTTCGTGTTACTCCTTTGAACCTTGTGGCGCCACGGAGACACGGCAGGGAGTGCCTCCTCCCTCTCGCTGAGTTTGTTCGTGTGTGTTCATATATATATACATACATATATATATATATATATATATATTATATATATATATATATATATAGTATATATATATTATATATATATATATATATATATATATATATATATAATTATATATATATATATATATATATATACACACACACATAGAGAGAGAGAGAGAGAGAGAGAGAGAGAGAGAGAGAGAGAGAGAGAGAGAGAGAGAGAAGAGAGAGAGAGAGAGGAGAGAGAGATGGAAGAGAGGAGAGAGAGAGAGCGACATGTCAACGCACCGGGTTCAAAGGCTAAGTCCACCACCCACCTCCTCCCTCACACAGACGAGAGGAGGGAAGAAAAGAACATCGAAGGGGAAGAGGAAGCGGAGGAGGCGGAGGAGGAGGAGGAGGAGGAGGAGGAGGAGGAGGAGGAGGAGGAGGAGGAGGATGAGGGAGGGAAGTAGACAGTGCCATACGCGCCAGCGCCTCTTATATCACCTGCCCTCCTGACCCTCGCCGCTCGTCTACCCGTCAACACACGCCCACGCCCCGGCAAGCCACCGCTGCTAGGGACAACGGGACGGCCGCCTCGTGAGCGCTTCACGGCGAGGGGGGGAAAACGAGGGTGAGTGCCACGGTGGTGACGCCTGGCACCTCCCTTCGCCCAACGCTTGCTGGCAGGCGGGCAGGTTGGTGGTGGTGGTGGCGGTAGTGGTGGTGGTGGCGGGCAGGGGTTCAGCTTACAAACTCACTTCCTTGTTGCTTGCCCACCCAACCCTGCCTTACCTCACACCCTGGCTTCCCTCACGCCTCCTGGCTCACTCACACGCCTCTCACGTCATACCAGCTTGCTCACACCCCGCTTTTTTCTACCTCTCTCGCGCCTGTACGCCTTCCTGGAAACCCTGACTCGTCCACACGCACGTATCGCCCGCGAGACATGCGAGCATAACAGTAAGGGAAAGACAATCCGCAGAAAGGAAGAGTTCCGACAACAGGAAAAGATAATAAAAATATAAAAGAGCGCAGGAGGAAAGGAGGAAAAAGGAGGAGACTTACCGCAGCGGTCAGAGGGACAAGAAGATGGATGAGATAACTGGGCCGGGGCAGTGGGCGTGAACCCTCCATCCTTCCCCCTCACCCACCCCCCACCCCTGCCTCCCGCCGCCACCTCCGCGAGACCTTGGTGAACTTTGGGGCTCAGAGGCACAATGGCGAGCTCCCCGGGAATGTATTTTTTCCTATACTTAGATTTATACGCTGCTTTATATTTCAGGCGATACTGGTAACAGAGGTAAAGGTAAAGGTTGTTTGTGTCGTTGTAGCACAATAAGTACTCCTCGCCAAGGGTAATTTCGTGTGGTATGAGAGCAAACATCCCTAAGGTGACCCGGGAGGGACTGTGACAGCTCGAAAGGGGAAGAGTGTGTGGCCTGTCTGCCGCGCCGCTATCACACACTTCCTTCCCCTGACACCGCCCTCCGCGCCCCGCCCCGCCCCGCTGGCCTACTTCTGGCTGCCCGCTATCCTGGCATTGCTGGGAATGAAAAAGCACACACGCACGCACACACACAAGCACGCACACACACACACACACACACACACACACACCACACACACACACAACACACACACACACACAACACACACACACACACACCGTGGTATTGATTCCTATAAACATGCAAGCAGGGACAGTCCTTTTCCGACCCAACACCCACGCACATGGCCATATAACACGCACATGTAAACATAGGAGCGTACACTCACCTCACACACACACACACACACACACACACACACACACACACACTACACACACACACACACACACATCAGTGACTCATGGCCCTCAGGTTGCCTCGTGGCCCTCCCTCCTGGTGGTGCTGCTGCTGCTGCTGCCTGGCTAACCCAATTCTGCAGGTGGATCAGGTATTAATAGTCCCGGTATGTAGCATCGGGCAGGTGACGGCTGGGGCCTATGCGTGGGGCCAGGGGGCAGCAGGCAGAGCAGGTAGGCCAGCGATACCTTGGAGGTGCGGATGGCCTACTTCAAGCCTACCGCCGGAATTTCGAGGATGTGCATGGGCCGGGCATTCATAAAGCTTCCACTTCCCTTATTTTTCCACCAGGCGCCGCCCCCTCCCGACCCGTCAGCACCGGGGGCGTCTCCGTTCCGGAAGTGAGTTACACCACCACCACGCCTTCCTCCTTCCCGCCTCCTCCGAACCCACAAAGATGGCGGTTCTTTGTCACTCGGACGATACGAGAGAGAGAGAGAGAGAGAGTGAGAGAGAGAGAGAGAGAGAGAGTGAGAGAGAGAGAGAGAGAGAGAGAGAGAGAGAGAGAGAGAGAGAGAGAGAGAGAGAGAGAAAAGAAGGAAATGAGGCTAAGAGTGGGTGAGGGAGTGTCGGGAGGGGGTCCTACCTGTCCCATCCGGCCTAGTTTTAAACTGCCATCCCCGCCACAAGAAGCCCGCATCCACCACCAACTACCACTACCACTACTACTACTACCTAACTAGAATACGCGGGCGGATGTCTCCCTGACATGAACACTGACGAGAATACTTGCTGGTCTTTGCCACCGTCGCTCCATAGGAAGTAATTACGCTGAGCAGCCACTCCTGACTTAACTTGACCAACTTCCGGTGGGAGAGAGGAAGGGATTGAGGGAGGAGGTGAAGCCAGAGACGGCGGGAAGGTGTGGGGGAGGCAGTTAAGTTTATACTGGAGGAGGAGACGAAAACAAGAACGAAAAAAAAAAATGTAGAAGTAGAAGAAGTGATGACAGCAGCAGTAATGGTGATAGTAGTAGTAGTAGTAGTAGTAGTAGTAGTAGTAGTAGTAGTAATAATAATAATAATAATAATAATAATAATATAATAATAGTAGTAGTAGTAGTAGTAGTAGTAGTAGTAGTAGTAGTAGTAGTAGTAGTAGCAGCAGCAGTAGTAGTAGTAGCAATAACAGTAATAGTCCTCGGCACCATAACCCAACTCATCGCCTCTAGGAACACCTTCACGTCCCCAGCGGCCCAACCCCGCCCACGTCCCGCCAGCCGACCCGCCGCCGTGCTCCTCCCGGTCACAAAGGCGGGAGTCCTCCACCACCCGGCCATCACCTGCCTCTCTGCTTATCCTGAGTGACCTAATTTTAAACGGCTCAGTTCCGCAATTTATGGGATTCTGACGAAGGGGCGGGGGCGAGGGTCCTTCCACATATCCTCTCTCTCTCTCTCTCGTTCTCAGAAAACAAGGTTGCTATTAGTACTGAATACCTCACCTGCCAGTATCTCGATTCGCTTGGACCCAAAATACTCCTCTCCTGCCACGCTTAGACATGAATGAAGTGATAAACTCTCTCTCTCTCTCTCTCTCTCTCTCTCTCTCTCTCTCTCTCTCTCTCTCTCTCTCTCTCTCTCTCTCTCTCTGTGTGTGTGTGTGTGTGTGTGTGTGTGTGTGTGTGTGTGTGTGTGTGTGTGTGCCGGTCGCCATTGCTCGTGGGATTCAAATGATACCAATGCTCAGGGTCACTCCTCTAATTTGATTTAACGACAAGTGGACGACGAGGCGGAAGGAAGGCAAGGGGCTGCGTCACGGAGGCGAGAGAGAGAGAGAGAGAGAGAGAGAGAGAGAGAGAGAGAGAGAGAGAGAGAGAGAGAGAGAGAGAGAGAGAGAGAGAGAGAGAGAGAGAGAGAGAGAGGCGTGTATAGGAAGTGACGGGAGTGGCGGCGCAGTGAAGGAAATGTTGTGCGGAGGCGTGAGTGAAGGTACAGAGGGAGTAATGGAGTGAGAGTAAAGGGAGTGCGCGAGGAGGTGGTGGTGGTGGTGGTGGTAGAGTGAGTAAAGTGGTGAGAGTAAAGGGAGGTTGTGAGGGGAGGAAGTGAGTGAAGGGAGGGAGTGATGGGGAGGCAGGGGGAGTGAGAGTGAGAAAAGCGAGGAGGGAGAGTAAGGGGGGTGAGAGTGAAACTAGGAAGCGCGAGGCGACGACCTAAGTTGTACACGAGGCAAGGTGAGCTGTAACCCACCTACGAACGAACACACACACGCACATATACAAACGAATTTCTCCGAACCACACACACACACACACACACACACACACACACAAACGGGACCCTCCGCAGCCTCTTGAAAGACGCTGTTAGACCACATTCAACCAGGAAAAAAAGTAGAAAAATAAACCAGAAAAAAGTGGGATCGTGTGGCGGCGATGGTGGTGGCGGGAAGTAAAAGTGAGAGAGGCTATCGGGGGCGGCGGGGTGGTGTGGTAACTGCTGCTTTGGCACACCACCGATTCCGGCAGCGAGGCGAAGTGGCACAAGGTCACCCACCAACCTCCCTCCCTCCCTCCTCCATTCCTCCTCTCCTCCACTTCCCTCCCTCCCAGCCAGTCAGTCAGGCGTCCCAATCACCCAGTAGCTTCAGTATGACGGGAGTCTTTAAGGATAATTAGACACATGGAGGCTACATATGAAGATATTTCCTATATACGGAGTCGAGGCATAACAAAGATTCACAACACGCCGTTCACTGCTCACATTGCAACACTGCCAAGACACATCATGCCCCTACTCTAACAAAACATTTCCTCCCCCTTCCCCCCCATCACCGCCTTCCGCTCCTCTCACATGTCCCCCCACATTCACCTGCCTCCTCCTCCTGCCCCACACCTCTACCCCCTCACCCTAGCAACTGGACTGCAGCCTACACCCCCATCCCACCACCCCCAGATATGGAAATAACCCTCTTTCACTTTCTAGAGTCACTTGTGCTACGTTAAGGTCATGAGCTGCCCCGCCGCCTGACCTGACCCAGCACTGACCGACGAGGAAGTGAGGCAGCTAAAAGTGAACTGAAACATAATGAGAAGCTCACACACACACACACACACACACACACACACACACACACACACGCCAACAGGTTCTCACTTCACCGTCCCATCCCCCCGCGGGTAGGTTTTGCAGCGAGCGTCAGGTGATGGTAGTAACCTGATTATGGCACTAGGGCAGGGCAAGGCATGAGGGGAGGGACACACATACACCGGGAGGCCAGGTGGAGCCAGTGCCACTACTACTACTTACGGTATCTCCTCATCATGTCCTTTTTGTACGCTTTGGCGGATTTGTGGGACGCCCGCTGAGAGTCCGAGTCGTCGGAGTCATGAGGGCTGCTAGTGTCCCGGTAGTCTCGGTAATCCGGACTGAGAGACTCCCTGTAGTAGTCGGGGCTCCTGGGCGGGGAGGGGCACCTAGTTCGGTTGGAGATGCTGAGGTCGAGAGGCGCCTCATCGTA